>NC_140182.1:8515586-8518086 GCF_963971535.1 Notolepis coatsorum
AGAGAGAGGGGGGACTATAAGAAGAGCCTCGTGAAAAATGGCTGTAATGAAGGTTGAAGGTGAGAGGAGGGAGAGAGAGAGAGACGAGAGCAGGGGTGGCGGGGGGGGGGGGTTGTACGGAAGGGGTTGAAGGTCGCGGGGGGAGGTAGAGGAGGGAGGGAGGGAGGCAACGGAGGAAACAGCCACGCCGACGAGAGGTCACAGGCCGCTATAGAGACGTTCACGCGGAGGCTGGTCCTCTGAACGCCTCGTCTCAAAGCCCCCACCCCCCACGCCTGTGATCTACACGCGAGCTGAACGCACGAGCGAGCTGAACCACGCGGTGACACCGCCTCACATCCAAACACGCAGGGTCGAAGGTCGAGGGAGAGCGGCAGAGGGGAGGGAGGGTGAGAGAGAGAGTGAGGAGAACAACGGCTCTGCTAGAGCGGGTTGAAGGTTGAGGAAGAGATGGGGGGGGGGGGGGGGTGCGGGGGAGGTGACAGAGTGATATAACAGCCATGTGGAAAGGTACGGCTGCTACTGAGGTATATATATAAAGATGAAGGAGAGGAAGGTGGATGGCGGGGTGAGGAGGAGGAGGCGAAGGTAGAGAGAGTCTTTAAGGAGTCGTCTGGTTATGACTGCTGACTGCTGTGAAGGGATGGGAGGGGAGGATGAAAGGTTGACGTTTGAGGAGGAATTGGAGGAGAAAGAGGAGAGACTGCTGAGGAAAAGATGACTATAAATGTACACGGTATATACAGAACTATTGTACATGGTGTCATACAGAGTATATGGGTAGACTATAGTATGAGGTAGGTAGTTATGATGTATAGGACAGTTGTCAGTGAGAGCAGTGGATAGGTATATTATTTTTTTGATATTGATAGATAACCTATTACATATTAATATGATATTGTAAGGAAGGGTCAGGACCAGATAAGCTTTGCTTCTTTCTGTCCCTTCTCGAACAAAACCATTTTGTCTTGAGCTATGTTGACAATTGCTTCCATGTCTAGGAAGATATATTTTATTTTATTTGTATTTTATTTAGTTTTTCTATTTTATTTTTATTTAGTTTTTGTTATTTTTTGTTATTTCAAGTTTGTGTGTTTATTATGGTTGTTTGAGATAAATAAAGATCAAATCAAAATCAAAATCAAATCAAAGCAGCAGGTAGGTATTAGGGATGTTCAATATTGGCTTTTTTACCGATACCGATATACCGATATTGTCCAACTCTTAATTTCCGATACCGATATCAACCGATACCGATATATGCAGGGTTTCCCCCCCAAAAAACGGAATAATTTCAGGTAATTAACATTACATATCTCTTGTCGTGGAATTAACACAACATTATGCATACTTTTGACAATAAATAAAATCAGAATTAGTTCTTACTTGCTTGCCTGGGTAAACAAAGGTTAAATAAATGTATTAAAAAAAAGAAAAAAAAAAAAAAAAAAAAAGAGTGTCTGTGTTCCGACCATAGAGATATCTATAGAACACTAGATTCATTTCGGTTCATTTCTCCTTCGATTTGACACAGTTGGGCACTTTGTTTGTTTTACGGGGAGTGTTGGGAGTGATTCATCATATTCTCCTTACCAGACAAATATGGGCGTGTGGGGCGGTTTGGTGTTATTCTGGCCTCCGAAAATATTGTGACATCCCAAATGAAAGAGTGGCAGGCAGGCAGGAGGAAGAGGAAGAGGAGGCTATAGGGAGGAAGAGGAGGCTATAGGGAGGAAGAGGAGGCTATAGGGAGTAGGGATGGGTATCGTTAGGATTTTATCGGTACTACTCTTATCGATACTGCTTAACGGTTCGGTACTTTATCGAAACTCTTATCGGTTCTTTTAGATTATTATTTAAATTATATTTTTTTTTACAATTTATTATTTGAGCGGCTTAAGGCTATATCTGTACTTATGATATTTGTTTGTTGTGTTGCATATTTGAAATAAACTTCAATCAAATCAAACCCCCCTCTTAAAAAACAAAAACCTGTGTTTAACCTGGCCATCTATAAAACATCATGCTAAAACTGTGAAACAAATGTCCTACTCCCCTAAAGAAAGAAATACATAGCAAACATGACTCAGTTATGCAATAGTGCTGCTGCTTTTTATTTAGTTAAAATCTTTTAGTTAATAAGACTACAAAATGACTACAACGATTTCATGGCGGCTTCCTGTCCTCGCCGGAAGTGCGTCGTATACCTACCTTAACGTAAAATTTTCAACAACAGAACAGATTGCTGCTAATTAAACACTTCATGGAAACGGAGTAACGTCAATGCTATGTCGAGTTCACAAGTGTAGTGTAGTATGAACTCGGCGAGTCGGCATAACGCTAATGTCAGTCAGCTTCAGTGTTGCTGGATGATACACTCTATTAGCTCCGTAGCTAACGTAGCTAGCCACGCTAACGTTAAATGTTCAACAACAGAACAGATTGCTGCTAATTAAACACTTCATGGAAACGGAGTAACGCTAACGCTATGTCGAGTCCA
>NC_140182.1:8523086-8565586 GCF_963971535.1 Notolepis coatsorum
TTGAAAAATTACAGACCCATCTCCAATCTTCCGTTCCTATCCAAAGTGTTAGAACGGATTGTCGCAATGCAACTTACTGACCATTTATCAAACAATAATCTTAATGAATCTTTTCAATCTGGCTTTAGAGCCTTACACTCCACCGAAACGGCGGTTACCAAAGTCACAAATGACTTACTGCTCTCTCTTGACTCAAACCTAACTTCTGTGCTCTTATTGCTTGATCTCAGCGCAGCCTTTGACACTATCGATCATTAGATTCTTCTAGGTCAGCTTGAGAATCATGTTGGCATTCGGGGTCACGCACTTGCTTGGTTTAAATTTTATTTAACTATAATGATTTAAAGGGGACATGTACTGCTATTCCTAGCACTATTTGGGCAACTTGTTAGTCTATTGAAGACATCTGTAAGGTATTTAAAAAAAAAATGCATTGTTTTATATTTCTAATCAAGTACTCAAAACCATCATTTTCCAGCTTCAAGATTTCAGGCTGTTATGGCCTGGCTCCGCCCATAAGCACTTTGAGTGACAGTCAGTCCACACAGTCTGCGACTGGTAGACAGAGAGAGATAGAGAGAGAGAGAGGGGGGGGGGTGCGAGAGAGAGAGAAAAAAAAGACAGGCCGTCTCTTCCTTTCGTTTTTTCTCTCCCCCCCCCCCCCAAGTGCTCCCTCCCTCTCTCTCTCTCTCTGTCTCTCCCTCTCTCTCTCCCTCTCTATCTCTCTCTCTCTCCCTCCAGAGTATGCAGAGGTGTCGGGTTTCACTGCCTATGAGGAAGTGGTTTTCCACTCGCTGTCTAGTCTGCGTGTATCGTCTATGTAGATTGTGGGCGGGCATTAGCTACAACCACAGAGCCAATCACATCACTGTCTTCTACCCAGAGCCTGAATGACGTGACTCAGGCCTTCAAATCAGGATGGACTAATTTACTGGAGCAGGAAATTATCTGAGCTGAATCAGAGCAATCCGCCAATATGGTATTTAGACACTAAAACACATTGATACTAACTCCTATTACTATAATACAATGCTAGAGACTGAAAAATGACATTTATAGTACATGTCCCCTTTAACATCTGAGACCCTCCCAGTGCAATGTGGTGTCCCACAAGGCTCTGTCCTGGGCCCTTTGCTATTTTCGATTGCTACCCCTCGGCAATATCATACGCAAATTTGGCATAAACTTTCATTTTACGCTGATGACACCCAATTATATATACCTATTAAGCCAATATATATACCTATTGCTTGCTGTCAAAAAGTGGATGTCGCAAAACTTTCTATTCCTTAATGCAGATAAAACTGAGATGTTAATTGTTGGCCCCCCAAACCACAGAGGCCTGTTTCAGGACATCTCCCTCAACTTTGATACTTGTCATGTATCAAAGCTCCACCATAAAAAACCTCTGAGTAATTTTTTATTCCTCCCTCTCATTTAATGCACATATAAAAAATTTCACCAAAATTGCCTTCTTCCATCTTTGTAATATCGCAAAAATTCGCCCCATTTTAACTCTGGCTGATGCTGAAACCCTGATTCATGCTTTTGTCTCATCACGTCTGGACTACTGTAATGCACTTTTTTCAGGCCTACCTAATTCAAGCATCAAAAATCTTCAACTCATGCAAAATGCGGCTGCACGGATACTAACTAGAACTAGAAAATGTGATCACATCACACCAGTTTTGTCCGCCCTACACTGGCTTCCTATTCAAGCCCGATCTGACTTTAAAGTGCTACTCCTCACCTAAATTTTTTTAAATGGGCTTGCACCGCTCTATCTATCCGATCTCATCTCCCGATACTCGTGCTCTGCGCTCACAAAATGCGGGCTTCTATCGATTCCTAGGGTTAAAAAGAAATCTGCCGGCCACAGAGCCTTTGTCTACCGCGCTCCCTACCTGTGGAACAAATGACCTGCCATCGCCAGGGGCGCCTGCTCTGTCGAAGCTTTTAAATCCCTGCTTAAGACCCATCTTTTCTCTCTCTCCTTCAACCTACCCTGATCTCACCTGGTCAGGGACTGACCTTTAGATTAATCTGTCTAGTTTAGTTAGGATGTCTATTTTCTCCCATGTCTGCTTTTCTGCAGACATGGGAGAACCTTTTAACCTCTGTCTCTGTCTCAACCGGTCCCATGGAAAAGCTTCATACCGCCTTCTGTCTGGCCTGCAGTGCTGAACCTTCTGAGTGACTCCTCCTGCCCCCACGGGGCATACGGCCCTGAGCTATTGTCTTGTATCTCACCCTGTATCCATACGCTTGCAGTAGTTCTATCTATTACTCTATTTCACAATTTTCTTATATACTATGATTCTACTGTCACCATGTATGCATATGCTCACTACATGTATCTATTGCTCCATCTCCGCCCACTACAAACATGGGAACTCTCTAACCCCCGTCCCAACCCCCCCCCCATATCTCTGAGTGCTTGTCTCGTAGTGCTGACCAAGGTGGTGGATGTCTCGGGGTCTTGGCCAAGATTGCAGTGACTGCTCTACGTGCACCACTGAGGCCATGGATCAGCTTCTTACCGTCTTCTGTCCGTGGTCTGTCAACGTGGTTTCATTGCTGGGTTAAGTACTTCACATTCTATTCACATAATATGCTTACTTCATATATCTATTCTATTCACATAACACATTATATGCTTACCACTTGTATCTATTGCTATGTCCGCCCATTACAATCACGCAAGCTGTCTAACGCATGTCCCGTCTCCCTGTGAGTTGCTGTCCCGGAGTGATGACCGGAGTGTCGGACGTCCCATGATGAAGACCGGGAGGATGCGACCCTCTCTGCGTGCCCTCCTGTCTCCCTGTCTCCGGCTGTCTCGTAGTGATGACCGGAGTGCTGGACGTCCCGCGATGATGATGGGGAGGTTACGACCCTCTCTCCGCCGCCCCCCTGTCTCCCTGTCTCCGGCTGTCTCGGAGTGATGACCGGAGTGTTGAACGTCCCATGATTAAGACAGGGAGGACGCGACCCTCTTTGCGCCACCCCTGTGCCTCAAATAGATCCACTATAAGCTCTATCTTTCAAAATTTTCAGTTGCTATCGCTATCAGCTCTATCTTACATTTTTCTAAATGTTCAGTTGCTATTGCATGCACTCATCTGTGTTTCACTACACATTTCATTCATTTATTTTGCATTTATTTTAAATTTGTTGGACCTTATGGTGTTCTTGTTTTGTTCTTGACTTATTGTGATGTTTCTTCTTGACTTGTTTAAAGAAGACGTGTCCGGCCCATGGGGACATTAACGTGTGTTGTCGGGCCTTACAAATACATTTGATTTGATTCGATTTGACGGTATTGAACATTCAGTTCATAGATCATCAGATCCAGTCAACCATTTCGCAAACGGCAGACGTTAAAATTAATTTAAAGGTGCCGTGAGTGGTACCCTTTTAAAAGAAAAAATACGGTTTTCGTTCGTACGGTGTAACCTGTCTAACTGTTTAACCGTGCATATGATAAATAAATATCTTGAATCCCGAATCTATGAATGTAATTACTCTCTGATGCCGTGAAGGAATTTGATCACTTTCCAGGATAAAACAAGCTTGAATGAACGGGTGTCTCCAGGCGCCACGTTCTGTTGCATCAGCTACTATCTGGAGCCTTTTCAAGGGAAACGCTCCCACGCTGAACTGTGCTTCGCCCACTGCGTCGTTCTTTAATGTGGAGCTTACAGTGCCAGGACATATAGTTAGTATATCGCTGCTTATTCTATTTGATTTAACTATACAGTGTTCAAATACAGTGGGGTTGAGCTTTGATTGTTGAGTGCACGTGTGCAACACGCAGGATGATGTAACAAAGAATAACGGGTCATTGATTATTAATTAACATGCCTTTTGTGCCTTGCCTCTAATCCCACGGGATCGTTCTCTCACACAACTCTGTATTGGAACATCCTTGGGATATTTTTATAAAGGGTTTCCACTACAGGAGGTGCTATTTAAGACGCACAGGGAAGGGGTGAAACGTAAAGTGTGTTGTTATAGCACCACCCTCTGGTCAAGTGGCACCACAGCCGGCCCTGCGTGCCCTTGGGTCCTCTGTGATACACTCGCCGAGCGTGAAGTCGATCAGACAAGCTCGAGACACAGATATCCCTCCTTTAGAGTTAGATTTGGAAAAAAGCCTCAAGTAACGGTAATGTATGTAACTTATGTAACGTTAGCTGAGGTAGCAACAGTAATGTATGTAACGTTAGCTGAGGTAGCAACAGTAATGTATGTAACGTTAGCTGAGGTAGCAACAGTAATGTATGTAACGTTAGCTGAGGTAGCAACAGTAATGTATGTAACGTTAGCTGAGGTAGCAACAGTAATGTATGTAACTTATGTAACGTTAGCCGAGGTAGCAACCAGGGGTGCAGTGCTGGGCATACGCGGTCAAACGACGTTTGGGCTTCGTCACTGAGGCCGAAGTGCGCGCATCCTATTATTATGCAAAGTCTAGGTGATAAGTGCCGCGACGACACAAAAATGACTCGTCACGCCGTATACCCCGGCCGCCGGCACTTATCACCTAGACTTTGCATAATAATAGGATACCGACAACCAAATACAAGCCCTGTAGGTGTGGTGGGGGGTTGCTTGATCTCCCGACTGGAAGGATATCATCTGTTCTGTGCGCAACCGAGGGAACATGTATGCGCGTGCGCGGGAGCGCGCGTGCGCGGGCGTTTGGCCTTCGCCCATATTACGACTGCACCCCTGGTAGCAACGGCAATGTATGTAACTTATGTAATGTTAGCCGAGTCAGCAACAGTAATGTATGTAACGTTAGCTGAGGTAGCAACAGTAATGTATGTAACTTATGTAACGTTAGCTGAGGTAGCAACAGTAATGTATGTAACGTTAGCTGAGGTAGCAACGGTAATGTATGTAACTTATGTAACGTTAGCTGAGGTAGCAACAGTAATGTATGTAACGTTAGCTGAGGTAGCAACGGTAATGTATGTAACTTATGTAACGTTAGCTGAGGTAGCAGCGGTAATGTATGTAACTTATGTAACGTTAGCTGAGGTAGCAACAGTAATGTATGTAACGTTAGCTGAGGTAGCAACAGTAATGTATGTAACTTATGTAACGTTAGCTGAGGTAGCAACGGTAATGTATGTAACTTATGTAACGTTAGCTGAGGTAGCAACAGTAATGTATGTAACTTATGTAACGTTAGCTGAGGTAGCAACAGTAATGTATGTAACTTATGTAACGTTAGCTGAGGTAGCAACGGTAATGTATGTAACTTATGTAACGTTAGCTGAGGTAGCAACAGTAATGTATGTTACTTATGTAACGTTAGCTGAGGTAGCAACGGTAACATATGTAACTTATGTAACGTTAGCTGAGTCAGAAACGGTAATGTATGTAACGTATGTAACGTTAGCTGAGTCAGCAACAGTAATGTATGTAACTTATGTAACGTTAGCTGAGGTAGCAACAGTAATGTATGTAACTTATGTAACGTTAGCTGAGGTAGCAACAGTTATGTATGTAACTTATGTAACATTAGCTGAGGTAGCAACAGTAATGTACTGTATGTAACTTATGTAACGTTAGCTGAGGTAGCAACAGTAATGTATGTAACTTACGTAACGTTAGCTGAGGTAGCAACAGTAATGTATGTAACTAATGTAACGTTAGCTGAGGTAGCAACAGTAATGTATGTAACTAATGTAACGTTAGCTGAGGTAGCAACAGTAATGTATGTAACTAATGTAACGTTAGCTGAGGTAGCAACAGTAATGTATGTAACTAATGTAACGTTAGCTGAGGTAGCAACAGTAATGTATGTAACTTATGTAACGTTAGCTGAGGTAGCAACAGTAATGTATGTAACTAATGTAACGTTAGCTGAGGTAGCAACGGTAACGTATGTAACTTATGTAACGTTAGCTGAGGTAGCAACAGTAATGTATGTAACTTATGTAACGTTAGCTGAGGTAGCAACAGTAATGTATGTAACTTATGTAACGTTAGCTGAGGTAGCAACGGTAATGTATGTAACTTATGTAACGTTAGCTGAGGTAGCAACAGTAATGTATGTAACTTATGTAACGTTAGCTGAGGTAGCAACAGTAATGTATGTAACTTATGTAACGTTAGCTGAGGTAGCAACAGTAATGTATGTAACTTATGTAACGTTAGCTGAGGTAGCAACGGTAACGTATGTAACTTATGTAACGTTAGCTGAGGTAGCAACAGTAATGTATGTAACTTATGTAACGTTGGCTGAGGTAGCAACAGTAATGTATGTAACTTATGTAACGTTAGCTGAGGTAGCAACAGTAATGTATGTAACTTATGTAACGTTAACTGAGGTAGCAACAGTAATGTATGTAACTTATGTAACGTTGGCTGAG
Organism: Notolepis coatsorum; assembly: GCF_963971535.1. NCBI lineage: Eukaryota > Metazoa > Chordata > Actinopteri > Aulopiformes > Paralepididae > Notolepis > Notolepis coatsorum. Next base: position 8,529,473 of record NC_140182.1, read on the forward strand.
GTAGCAACAGTAATGTATGTAACTTATGTAACATTAGCTGAGGTAGCAACAGTAATGTATGTAACTTATGTAACGTTACCTGAGGTAGCAACAGTAATGTATGTAACTTATGTAACGTTGGCTGAGGTAGCAGCAGTAATGTATGTAACTTATGTAACGTTAGCTGAGGTAGCAGCAGTAATGTATGTAACTTATGTAACGTTAGCTGAGGTAGCAACAGTAATGTATGTAACTTATGTAATGTTAGCTGAGGTAGCAGCAGTAATGTATGTAACTTATGTAACGTTGGCTGAGGTAGCAACGGTAACGTATGTAACTTATGTAACGTTAGCTGAGGTAGCAACGGTAATATGTAACTTATGTAACGTTAGCTGAGGTAGCAACAGTAATGTATGTAACTTATGTAACGTTAGCTGAGGTAGCAACGGTAATGTATGTAACTTATGTAACGTTAGCTGAGGTAGCAACAGTAATGTATGTAACTTATGTAACGTTAGCTGAGGTAGCAACGGTAACGTATGTAACTTATGTAACGTTAGCTGAGGTAGCAACAGTAATGTATGTAACTTATGTAACGTTAGCTGAGGTAGCAACAGTAATGTATGTAACTTATGTAACGTTAGCTGAGGTAGCAATAGTAATGTATGTAACTTATGTAACGTTAGCTGAGGTAGCAACAGTAATGTATGTAACTTATGTAACGTTAGCTGAGGTAGCAACAGTAATGTATGTAACTTATGTAACGTTAGCTGAGGTAGCAACAGTAATGTATGTAACTTATGTAACGTTAACTGAGGTAGCAACAGTAATGTATGTAACTTATGTAACGTTAGCTGAGGTAGCAACAGTAATGTATGTAACTTATGTAACGTTGGCTGAGGTAGCAACGGTAATGTATGTAACTTATGTAACGTTAGCTGAGGTAGCAGCAGTAATGTATGTAACTTATGTAACATTAGCTGAGGTAGCAACAGTAATGTATGTAACTTATGTAACGTTACCTGAGGTAGCAACAGTAATGTATGTAACTTATGTAACGTTGGCTGAGGTAGCAGCAGTAATGTATGTAACTTATGTAACGTTAGCTGAGGTAGCAGCAGTAATGTATGTAACTTATGTAACGTTAGCTGAGGTAGCAACAGTAATGTATGTAACTTATGTAATGTTAGCTGAGGTAGCAGCAGTAATGTATGTAACTTATGTAACGTTGGCTGAGGTAGCAACAGTAATGTATGTAACTTATGTAACATTAGCTGAGGTAGCAACAGTAATGTATGTAACTTATGTAACATTAGCTGAGGTAGCAACAGTAATGTATGTAACTTATGTAACGTTAGCTGAGGTAGCAACAGTAATGTATGTAACTTATGTAATGTTAGCTGAGGTAGCAACGGTAACGTATGTAACTTATGTAACGTTAGCTGAGGTAGCAACGGTAACGTATGTAACTTATGTAACGTTAGCTGAGGTAGCAACGGTAATATGTAACTTATGTAACGTTAGCTGAGGTAGCAACAGTAATGTATGTAACTTATGTAACGTTAGCTGAGGTAGCAACGGTAATGTATGTAACTTATGTAACGTTAGCTGAGGTAGCAACAGTAATGTATGTAACTTATGTAACGTTAGCTGAGGTAGCAACGGTAACGTATGTAACTTATGTAACGTTAGCTGAGGTAGCAACAGTAATGTATGTAACTTATGTAACGTTAGCTGAGGTAGCAACAGTAATGTATGTAACTTATGTAACGTTAGCTGAGGTAGCAATAGTAATGTATGTAACTTATGTAACGTTAGCTGAGGTAGCAACAGTAATGTATGTAACTTATGTAACGTTAGCTGAGGTAGCAACAGTAACGTATGTAACTTATGTAACGTTAGCTGAGGTAGCAGCAGTAATGTATGTAACTTATGTAACGTAACGTTAGCTGAGGTAGCAACAGTAATGTATGTAACTTATGTAACGTTAGCTGAGGTAGCAACGGTAACGTATGTAACTTATGTAACGTTAGCTGAGGTAGCAACAGTAATGTATGTAACTTATGTAACGTTAGCTGAGGTAGCAACGGTAACGTATGTAACTTATGTAACGTTAGCTGAGGTAGCAACAGTAATGTATGTAACTTATGTAACGTTAGCTGAGGTAGCAACAGTAATGTATGTAACTTATGTAACGTTAGCTGAGGTAGCAACAGTAATGTATGTAACTTATGTAACGTTAGCTGAGGTAGCAACAGTAATGTATGTAACTTATGTAACGTTAGCTGAGGTAGCAACAGTAACGTATGTAACTTATGTAACGTAACGTTAGCTGAGGTAGCAACAGTAATGTATGTAACTTGTGTAACGTTAGCTGAGGTAGCAACAGTAATGTATGTAACTTATGTAACGTTAGCTGAGGTAGCAACAGTAATGTATGTAACTTGTGTAACGTTAGCTGAGGTAGCAACAGTAATGTATGTAACTTGTGTAACGTTAGCTGAGGTAGCAACAGTAATGTATGTAACTTATGTAACGTAACGTTAGCTGAGGTAGCAACAGTAATGTATGTAACTTGTGTAACGTTAGCTGAGGTAGCAACAGTAATGTATGTAACTTGTGTAACATTAGCTGAGGTAGCAACAGTAATGTATGTAACTTATGTAACGTTAGCTGAGGTAGCAACAGTAATGTATGTAACTTGTGTAACGTTAGCTGAGGTAGCAACAGTAATGTATGTAACTTGTGTAACGTTAGCTGAGGTAGCAACAGTAATGTATGTAACTTATGTAACGTTAGCTGAGGTAGCAACAGTAATGTATGTAACTTATGTAACGTTAGCTGAGGTAGCAACAGTAATGTATGTAACTTATGTAACGTTAGCTGAGGTAGCAACAGTAATGTATGTAACTTATGTAACGTTAACTGAGGTAGCAACGGTAACGTATGTAACTTATGTAACGTTAGCTGAGGTAGCAACAGTAATGTATGTAACTTATGTAACGTTAGCTGAGGTAGCAACGGTAACGTATGTAACTTATGTAACGTTAGCTGAGGTAGCAGCAGTAATGTATGTAACTTATGTAACGTTGGCTGAGGTAGCAACAGTAATGTATGTAACTTATGTAACGTTAGCTGAGGTAGCAACAGTAACGTATGTAACTTATGTAACGTTAGCTGAGGTGAATGAATGAATGAATGAATGAATGAATGAATGAATGAAAACTTTATTTAACAGATTGCAGAATGGGTACAATACAGTACGGCTCAATACATACAATTGTTAAGGGGATGCAGACCTGAGAAAGACGTTTGTCTTGTTTCCATCAGGGTCCCCCATTTTCAATTCATATAGACATTTATGACATACACAACATACATGACATTTATGGCATAGGGACATATAGGTATTTAGTACTGATACATTTGTGACACAAACGGTATTCAAATATACAGTACTGTTACCCCTAGATCCTGACAGAGTATATACATATGATGGGTAGCAACAGTAATGTATGTAACTTATGTAACGTTGGCTGAGGTAGCAACAGTAATGTATGTAACTTATGTAACGTTAGCTGAGGTAGCAACAGTAATGTATGTAACTTATGTAACATTAGCTGAGGTAGCAACAGTAATGTATGTAACTTATGTAACGTTAGCTGAGGTAGCAACAGTAATGTATGTAACTTATGTAACGTTAGCTGAGGTAGCAACAGTAATGTATGTAACTTATGTAACATTAGCTGAGGTAGCAACAGTAATGTATGTAACTTATGTAACGTTACCTGAGGTAGCTTTAGTTTCTCTTTCAATGTACACTGCAGCACACACACACGCACACGCACACGCACACACACACACACACACGCACACTGACCACTGTGTTACTGTCCTGAGTGAACTGATAGTGACCCTACCTACGTGACAACTGATGGTGACGGGAGTGTTTAATGCTGAGGCACAGCACACAAGCAGGTTAATGGGAGTGTGTTGGGGGGGGGGGGGGGGTGTTCTTAATTACTATGGAGGCGAGAGGCACACAAGCATGCAGAAACACAAAGAGAGTGAGAGTGAGAGAGAGAGAGAGAGAGAGAGAGAGAGAGAGAGAGAGAGAGAGAGAGAGAGAGAGAGAGATACATAGTCTGAGAGAGGAGGAGACAGGGTGAGAGATAGAGAAAGCGAAAAAAAGAAAGGAAGACAGAGGGGAAACGAGAGAGAGAGGGGAAGAGAAAAGAAAGAAAGAGGAAGATAAATAGTCTGAGACACACACACAACCATGTAAAGGAGAGAGAGAGAGAGAAAATAGAAAGGAAGAGAGAAAGAGAGAGGGTGAGAGATAGAGAAAGAGAAAGGAAGACAGATGGGAAGAGAGGAAGAGAGACACAGGGAGGGAGAGAGAAGAATAAAAAGGAAGAGAGAAAGAGAGATGGGGAGGGTGAGAGCTAGAGAAAAGAAGAAAGAGAAAGAAAGGAAGAGAGAGGGGAAGAGAGAGAGAGGAAGATAAATAGTACACACACACACACACACACACACACACACACACACACACACACAGCAGGGGGGTCGGTAGAGGCTGTAACAGGCTTATCCGCTGTATTTCCAGAGACCAGTGCCGGTCCCGGTCAGACCAGCTGTATCCAGTCAGACTGGGCCGCGGGGAGGTCAGCTGAGGATCTGAGACCAGTGTCTTTCCACTTCAACTTCAACTTCAAATGACTTTATTTTCCTTTCCGGAACTTCATTTGTGCAGTGGTTATGTCCGTGTTTCGGCGCCATGCTTAAAGGGCCAACCAGGTTGTTTTGGCTTTTATTCCATTTTAATAACCTACTCAATGTCACCGAGCAGCACTGCAGATTTACCCTACTCTTCGAATTCTGAAAAGTGCATTACCGGCCAGATCCTCTTAGGGGCGCTGTCTCGATAATGCAGTGTTCCCTGTGGCAGAACGGTGCCTTATTTTTTTTTTCTTTTTACTTTCAATGGAGTTTCCAGTTAATGGTTTTATGAGATTGAAACTATTCATTTAATAATGTATATTTAAGCTTGGATTTGAGTGATGAAATAGATGAGCAATTTTTTTTTATTATGGAAGGTTTTGAATTCCAAATAGTAGGACTTCTAAATCTTATAACTGACCACCTGACCTAATGATGTGCGGAGACCGGTTCTTTCCCCCTCAGACCAGCTGTATCCAGTGGGACAGAGCGGACGTTTCACAACACAGTACCAGCCTTCCCTCTTGGCATCAGTGATGATGCCCTATTCTTCTCCAGGCTAAGAAGCAGAGAGAGACCCTCCGTGACCAGTCCACAATCTAATCCCCCTCTCCTTCAACAATAGGCCTGCCCACGCCAGTGGAGGCGCAGATAGAGGGAGAGAGAGGGGGAAAGAGAGAGAGAGAGATAGAGAAGAGAGAGACAGAGAGAGACAGAGAGAGAGACAGAGAGAGAGACATAGAGTAGAGAGACAGAGAAACAGAGAGAGAGAGAGACAGACAGACAGAGAGATATAGAGAGACAGTGAGCGAGAGACAGAGAGAGACAGGACAGAGAGAGAGAGAGACAGACAGACAGAGAGATACAGAGAGAGAGAGAGAGAGAGAGAGAGAGAGAGAGAGAGACAGAGAGAGAGAGAAAGAGAGAGAGAGAAAGAGAGAGAGAGACAGACAGACAGATACAGAGAGAGAGAGAGAGAGAGAGAAGAGAGAGAGAGAGAGAGAGAGAGAGAGAGAGAGAGAGAGAGGGAGAGACAGAGAGAGAGAAAGAGAGAGAGAGACCTCGCCTCCTTATCAGACCCCAGCTGAAGGTCCGCTGCTCATTGGAGCCTCTCTGTTCAGCCCCGCTGGAATCAACGGCTCCTGCCCGGCGATAAGGATCGCAAACGTCAATATCACCGCCTGCCGCCTTGCGGCCGGTATTGCACATCCTTTGAAACTCTGGCTTGGTCTGTGCGTCGATCAAAACAAGTCCGGGCCGGGTTTTCCTTGTCGGGCAGGACAAGCGTTTATAACACATGGATTGGGAGAATCAGGCACTCCCGGTTCATGTTCTTTGGTGGATTATGTTGGCAACACGATCGACATCATACTTGGAATGGCGATCAGATAATTGGAATATTCTTTTTGCAGTACATCCTAGTCAAGGTAAGGGCTATATGGTATCAATCTTGCGTTGATCCAAGAATCCATTCACTGCGACCCGAGCGTATGTGTGTAATGGTGTAACGTATTCCGTTGGTGACGATCGAAGCATAGAAAATGACCCCCCCCCCCCCCCCCCGTTTCATGCATTCATGATGAAACATAATACCGATAATATAGCGTTGATTTCAGATTGATTGTTGATACAGGCGAGAAACGCCACGGTTTCTAGTGAAATGCACTAAACGCTGCATAGCGTCGTTTCCTGGGATTAGACAGGATTACTCTAAAACTATACTCATATTCACCACGGTATAAAACAGGAATGTATGGATGAAAATCTTTTATCTTTTTCACAAATTGAACGATAGATACTCGATGTCAAATGGGCAATAGTATTATATCCATAGCTATGATATTTAATATAGTTTGAGCCCTGCAAACACCGACATGTATTCCTATTCTTTAAGCGGTGGCCTTCTTACCACATGGTAACAGCGACCACTGGCGCTGATTGAGTTAAGCCCTATTTTCAGAGAATTCACATAAAAGTACATATACATTGACTGATCCACTCAACAGCACACACACACACACACACACACACACACACACACACACACACACACACACACACACACATACATATACACACACAGACATATACACACAGAGGCATATACACACACAGAGACACACACAAAGACATGTACACAAACACACAGAGACACATACAGAGACACAAACACACACCACACTTATTGATGCTCCTGCCCCCCCCCTCTCCTTTCTTCTTCTCCGAGACGCCGCTGCATCGCCGTAATGAATTGTTCACGTCTTCCATACGTCCATATCGACAGCCCTGTCAATCAATAGTCGGCCCGGCCGAGGGCTCATGCATACCAAGCCTCAGAACCACAGAACCCCCCCCCCCTCCCCCTCCCCCGTCGGCACGGCGGCGCAGACCGCACCCACCTCACGCCCCGTCTTCCAGACCACACCATCCAAGACGCCCGTCGGTCAGTGTTTTACATTACCACGGTGGCGCCCCCAGAGGGAGCGGAGGGGCAGAGCACACACCGTAAGCAGTCCCGGCGGGCCGGTGTAGCGGCCGCGTTCAGACGCCACGGACGGGAAACTAGGCAGCGACGGCTGCTGCCACGGCACTAGCTGGAGAGAGACGTCCTTGAGGAATAAACTGTGGCAGGATCCGCACCTAGTTAGTCGACTTCGTGAGGCGTAAAAAGCGCAGATAAAAAAACAAGAGGCTGAAGTCGAGTCGTACTGGAGAAGAATCGTTATTATAACACATCGTCTTTAAAAGGGAAGAAAGTGACACCGAAATGAAACAATGAAAAGATATAATTTTATTTTCCAAACAAGGACCCTGAGGTAAAAGGGAATAACTATGCATAAATGACTAAAATTGTTTTCCTTTTTGTTAGAATATACTTTTCTTTGGGTTCTTCGTTATTTCAGTCAGAGAGTGCATTTCAGTCAGAGAGTGCATGTCACCTTTGTTATTCCCCCTTTAAATCGTAGCGAGAGTTTCTAGAATTTGGAAGCTTCTTGCATCTTGGAATATAATGACTTGTTTCTTATTTACCCAGAGATGCTGCCATTACAGGAATTACACTTTGTACACAGCTGTCCCTGACAAAGAAAGAACAGCACACATCGGGTCCTATAGTGCTGATGCACGACTGACGCAGGGTAGAGGACTTCTAACCAACGCTGCACGCTGAGCTCTTGTTAAACAACTGTTCCAGGTTCAAGTTCTTTATTTGTCAAATACACAACAATACAGGGGCAATTCAATTCAATTCAAACTATTAGAAAGTGTCATTGGAGAACCTAACGACATCACAAAATCAATATGCACCAACAACACAAGAGTGAGACACTGAAAACACACAGACTTCTTTCCTCAAACCGTGGGTACAGACAGGGGTGCAGTTTGAGTCCAACCTCTTCAACATACATCAATGAACTGGCAAAAACATTGTAACAAGCTGCAGCACCTGGCATCCCCCTAGAAACACAGAAGTCAAATGCCTACTGTTTGCAGATGATCTGGTGCTGTTGTCTCTAACAAAATAAGGGCTACAGCAAGCACCTTGATGTTCTACACAAATTCTTCCAGACATGGGCACTGACAGTAAATCTAACCAAAACAAAGTTATGACATTCCAAAAAAGACCCAGCCTACAACAACTCAACACATCCTAGACACAATTGCCTTAGAACACACAAAAACGACCTATCTCGGCCTAAACATCAGTGCCTCAGGAACTTCACCCAAGCAGTGAACGACCTGAGAGATAAAGCAAGAAGGGCTTTTTATGCTATCAATATGAACATCAAGCTAGACATTCCAATAAAAATCTGGCTCAAAATATTAGACACATCATAGAACCCATTTCCCTGTATGGTTGCGAAGTCTGGGGCCCACTTGCAAACCAAGATTTCACAAATTGGGACAAAACCAAGTTGAGACTCTGCATGCAGAATGTGCAAATTCATTCTACGCACCCAACGGAAAACACCAAATAATGCATGCAGAGCAGAACTAGGAAGATACCCACTAATCATCAAAATCAAAAGAGAGCATTTACATTTTATAATCACCTAAAAGAAAGGGACCCAGACACACTCCAGAACAAAGCCCTCACCTACAGAGAGACCCTTGAGGAGATGCCCGCTTAGCCAGATGGTTCTGGGGCTCTGCTCACAAACACAAGCAGAGGCACCAGACAGAAACAACACTGGACTGAACCAAATTATAAGAAAACAAAAACACATTGGAAAGAATCAACCCAAAACCAGAGCAAATTGTAATGCTATTTGGCCCTAACAGACAGTACACAGTGGCAGAATACCTGAGCACTGTAACTGACCCCAAACTAAGGAGATACTTGACTAGGTACAGACTCAGCGAGCACAGCCTAGCCATCGAGAAAGGCTGTGCTCACAGACTGTGCACCCACAGACAGCCTGTGCACCCACTGCACACAAGACGAGGTGGAAACCGAGCTACACTTCTTAACAACCTGCCCACTATACCAAGACATCAGAGACAAATACTTCTCACAAATTGCAAACACCCAAAGAGACTTTGTAAACATGGCAAATAACGCAAACTCCCATACCTACTGGGTGAAATACAACAATGTGCAAACACAGCAGTGACAGTGAGCTGCTGTGACAAGAAAAGGACATCCAACGGAATACAACCACCATAAAGTCAATCACACAGATATCTGTACTGTACTGATCTCTGTTTGATTGTTTTGCTTTGATTGTTTTAACACTGGCTTTGGCAATGTAAACGTATGTTTCCCATGTCAATAAAGCCCCTGTGAATTGAGTTGAGAGAGAAAGAAAGATAAATAGAGAGGGAGAGGGGGAGAGGGCGAGAGAGAGAGAGACATAGACAGAGACATAGACAGAGACATAGACAGAAAGAGACAGACTGAGACATAGAGAGCAGGGGAGGAGGACAGGGGAGGGAGACATGATGAGAAGGAGAGAGACAGGGGGCCAGGAGGAGGTGAAGCGGGCAGGAGAGGTGACGAGAGGAGGTGAGGCGGGCAGGGCAGGTAACGAGAAGAGGTGAGGCAGGCAGGAGAGAGGCGATGAACTGGGGAGACCGTTGATATTTATATGTGCAGGTGGGAAGAGAGAGGGAGTCTAAGAGAGACGGAGAGAGAGAGAGAGATGGAGATACGGAGAAAGAGAGATAAATATACAGAGAAAGAGAGAGACATAGAGAGAGGGAGAGAGATACAGAGAAAGAGAGAGAGATATAGAGAGAGGGAGAGAGATACAGAGAGAAGAGAGAGATACAGAGGAGAGGGGAGAGAGAGAGTCCAGTAATTACTACTAATGAGGGCCGTGTTGCATCATGTGCAGAGTAATCAGCCCCCATTCAATCTCTGAGCCTCGGGGACCCCCCCCCCCCCCCCCCAAAAACCTCATATCCTCCTCTCCTCTCTTCTTTTATTCTCCCCTCCTCCTCCCCCCCCCCTCCGCCCTCTCTTTCTCCACCAGAGTCCATTGTTTGTTTCTCATCTTCATCCTCTCTCTCTCTCTCTCTCGCTGCCTTTTACTCCACTTCCATTCCGTCGTCTTTGTTTAGTTTTCATCCCCACTGACTCCGCCCCGCCCCCGTCGCTCTCCCCCTAACACGTCCTCCGACATCTATCCTCCCTCTCCTCCTCCTCCCCCCCCTCCTCCTCCTGCCTGTGCAGGTTTTCTCTCTTTCATCTCTCCCCTGTGTTCCCTCTCTCCTCTGCAGCCTCAGCAGTGCTCCGCTCCCACCCCTCCATCGCTGCCGCCGCCGCCGGGCGGAAGAATCTCGTATCTTCTCTCCCCCCCCCCCCCCCCCCCCACCCCCCGAAGAACCCAGAGAAAGAAAGGGAAAAGGCCTTGTCGTCAGATCGGCAGCACCAAGAGAGCCGGCTGTTCTCGGCGCTCCACTTCCCACCACGGTGAAACGGGGCCAATTCTCTGCTGCCGTTGACTAAAAACACACCTATTCTTTTTTTTTTATCCACTTTTTTTTCCTCCTCTTTTTCAATTTTTCTCCCATCCCCAATTACCCCGCTTTGCTCGCATATGCCCCCCCCCCCCCCCCCCACTGGCCGGTTGTAGTGAGGATAGAAGCCTTGCATCACGTGTCCCCTCCGATACACGAGGAGGCAGCCTGTCACAGCTTTTCACCTGCCAGCGCGGACTCTCATTTTGGCGAGGTGTAACGTGTGGGGGAGGCTCACACTACTACCCCCGCCATTTCCTGTCTCTGCCGTGCAGGCGTCCGTCCCCCAACCGACCTGTAGGAGTCGCTGTCCACAACGTCCAGATTACCACCCATCCACTTCCCCACCCGCTAACTCTGCCAATTGAGTTAGTATGACGGCCGGCCCAAGCCGGAGGCAACGCAGACAGCCGGAGTGGAACCCGGTGTCTCTTGCGTTGGTGCCGAGCGCAATGTCCGCTGCGCCACCCAGCCACACTAAAAAACACACCTATTATATACTGAAATATATTTTAAAATAAAACTATTTGACTATTATGCACTTTGCTACTAAGGAATTTACCTTGTCTATACTGATTGATTGATTGATTGATTGAAACTTTATTTAACAGATTGCAGAATGGGTACAATACAGTACGGCTCAATACAAACAATTGTTAAGGGGATGCAGACCAGAGAAAGACTTTCGTCTTGTTTACATCAGGGTCCCAGATTTTCAATTCATCAGGACATTTATGACATACATGACATACAAATAATACTGTACTGTTTCAGAAAAAGAGATCATAAAAAAAATGTATACATTCGAAGGGGAAGAAACAGTACATTGGAAAGGGTTGGGTGGGTGGGTGGCTGGGTGGGTGGTTGGAGGGGGTTTGGGACATTTACAGGGGCCAGTTTCTAATTGCAGCCACCCGTAGGTGCTCTTTGAGAGCGGTTTTGAAGGAGGGTTGGGATTCACATTATTTTACGGCTATGTCTCTACTACTACGCCAATATGTCTATATCTACTATGCACTCAAGACTGTAGCACTCAAGTTCAACACTGTTTGACCAACAATCTCACTGGCCCTCAGCTGCCAGAGTTAGTTGTTCCCCTTCCTTCCTGCTGACCTTTTGTTCACAACTTGTACGTGTCTTTGGATAAATGTGTTCAGCTAAATGACTAAATGGAAATAAGGGCAAAATGACCACCATGTGAATACAGTCAATCCTGCTTATTCACAGTACAGTCCTATAATCTCAATGCAGTTCATTGTTGGAGCCTCCCTCCCTCCCTCCCTAATCTCCTCCCTCCCTCCCTCAGTGATCTCCTCCCTCCCTCCCTCCCTAATCTCCTCCTCCCTCCCTCAGTGATCTCCTCCCTCCCTCCCTCAGTCATCTCCTCCCTCCCTCCCTCCCTCAGTCCTCTCCTCCCTCCCTCAGTCATCTCCTCCCTCCCTCCCTCCCTCAGTCATCTCCTCCCTCCCTCCCTCAGTCCTCTCCTCCTCCCTCAGTCCTCTCCTCCCTCCCTCCCTCCCTCAGTCATCTCCTCCCTCCCTCCCTCCCTCAGTCATCTCCTCCCTCCCTCCCTCCCTCAGTCCTCTCCTCCCCTCCCTCAGTCATCTCCTCCCTCCCTCCCTCCTCAGTCATCTCCTCCCTCCCTCCCTCAGTCCTCTCCTCCCTCCCTCAGTCCTCTCCTCCCTCCCCTCCCTCCCTCAGTCATCTCCTCCCTCCCTCCCTCCCTCAGTCATCTCCTCCCTCCCTCCCTCCCTCAGTCCTCTCCCTCCCTCCCTCAGTCATCTCCTCCCTCCCTCCCTCCCTCAGTCATCTCCTCCCTCCCTCCCTCAGTCCTCTCCTCCCTCCCTCAGTCCTCTCCTCCCTCCCTCCCTCCCTCAGTCATCTCCTCCCTCCCTCCCTCCCTCAGTCATCTCCTCCCTCCCTCCCTCCCTCAGTCATCTCCTCCCTCCCTCCCTCCCTCCCCTCCCTCCCTCCCTCCCTCCCTCCCTCAGTCATCTCCTCCCTCCCTGCCAGAGTTGTTCCATTCCTTCCTGCTGACTTGTTGTTCACAACTTGTGAGTCGCTTTGGATAAACACCTCAACTAAATGACTACATTTAAATGTAATGTTATTTCTGAAGGTAGGAATATTTTTATTTGTTTTAAATGGGTGTCCTGGCCCCCCCGGGAGTCATGAAACCCGCTCGCTACATAAGAGGACCTGATAACGATTAAATTCACGGTAAAAACCTGAAAATGACCCAAACAGGAGAAGATACAAGGTTTTTCACCTTAACAGCAGCAGCTCTGATGCTGCCCCCAGTCTCCCTGCCTGCTTCCTCTCCTCCCTCTCCCCACACACCCCTTCTGCAATCATTCTCTACCTCCTTCCCATCTCTCTCCTATCCTCTCTCTCTCTCTCTCTCTCTCTCTCTCTCTCTCTCTCTCTCTCTCCTCTCTCTCTCTCCCCTCTCTCTCTCTCTCTCTCTCTCTCTCTCTCTCTCTCTCTCCAGGCGCCTCCCCCTCCGCTCCTCCTCCTCCTCTCTGTTGTGTCCCTGACGGATACACACACTTACACCCCTGTGACACCGCACGAGCGCACACCACACACACACACACACACACACACACACACACACACACACACACACACACACACACACACACACACACACACACACACACACACACACACACACACACACACACACACACACACACACACACCACACACACACACACACACACACACACACACCCATACAGAAATGTATTGTTTTTGCGGCCCTGCTCCCATGTAGCTCCCAAGAGCCCCTGACTCTTTTCTTTTAAGCCACAGATCCCGTTGTCCACAGATCCCGTTGTTTTTGTTTTTGTTCATTTTCTTGTTACCGTTTCGTCCAATTGGACAGCACCTTGCTTCCTTTTTTTTTGTATCTTATATTTGTTTTATTTTTTCCTGTTGTTACTATACAGATATATTCATATTTCTTTACCCTTTCTTTTATATAGCTTTTATCTCTTTGTCCTTGAGTCTGAGAAAAGGCGCTTCTCTCTTTAAAACCAATTTATTATTATTATTATTAGGGATGTTCGATATTGGCATTTTTACCGATATCCGATATACCGATATTGTCCAACTCTTAATTTCCGATACCGATATCAACCGATACCGATATATGCAGGGTTTCCCCCCAAAAAACGGAATAATTTCAGGTGATTAACATTACATATCTCTTGTTGTGGAATTAACACAACATTATGCATACTTTCGACAATGAATAAAATAAGAATTTGTTCTTACTCGCTTGCCTGAGCAAATAAAGATTAAATAAATGTAAAAAAAAAAAAAAAACGATACCGATAATTTCCGATATTACATTTTAATGCCAATATCGGCCGATAATATCGGACATCCCTAATTATTATTATTATTATTATTGAGTTACAGACACTGAACTACAGACACTGAGAAAAAAATCATAAATCGGATGTGGTGTGAAAAAATCTGAGATAAAATTTTTAGGCCATATCGCCCAGCCCTACCTGACGGACACCTGACGCACCACTCGTGGGGTTTCTCTCATCGACTTCCACCGCGCTCCATTACGCTGCGCGGCCTGACGGACACCTGACGCGCCACTCGTGGGGTTTCTCTCATCGACTTCCACCGCGCTCCATTACGCTGCGCGGCCTGACGGACACCTGACGCGCCACTCGTGGGGTTTCTCTCATCGACTTCCACTGCGCTCCATTACGAGCGTGCGCACAACCGCCGCCGCGCAGCAATTAAGAGCTCTTTTTTTATTTATTCTTTTGAACCGTACATACGTGTGTGCGGTGGATTAACCAAGGCGTGTAATGATGATGCATGTGCTTTAGTGACGCTAGGTTAGAACAAAGCCGGCAGACATGAGATACAGACGGCAGACCAAGCGGGCACAGTGGGGGGCAGCTGTGGGAGCGTGAGGGGGGGTGCATCGTGAGAAGGCAACAAGTGTTTAGGGCTCGCTGCCGTTAAGTGAGTGTCCTTTTGCCGGAGACGCCACGGTAACGCCTGGAGCACCATAGTCACAGAGACACCCCCGCTGTGTTTTGGCTCCGGCCTCCGCGAGGGGTGTGGCTTTAAAAAGCTGCTCTGTCTCCGCGGAGTGTGGCTTTAAAAGCTGCTCTGTGAGGCGACACACAAGACTAGAACTATTTATAATGTCTGACCTTTAAGTGTGTCGGACTCTTAACCACCAAAACCTGCACGGAATACAAAGTATATATCGTGCCAGTTAGGGTACCGTGAGTGAGTATACCGCACCTTGTGTATACCGTTTACCTTTACTCATAGTATATATATTCAGATTTATTGCCTACATTTCTTGTAACGTGTCGTATATTATAATCGATAGGGCATGCAGACCCTCATCTGCACCTTTGTTTACACTGTTTATGTTTCTCATATTTTATATTCAGATCAATGTTATTGCCTATGTTAATGTCTTGCTACCGTTACCCTGCTCATATGCCTATACCCCCTCCCCCATGCTTATACAACCTATACCCCCCTCCCCCCATGCTTATACAACCTATACCCCCCTCCCCCCATGCTTATACAACCTATACCCCCCTCCCCCATGCTTATACAACCTATACCCCCCTCCCCCATGCTTATACAACCTATACCCCCCTCCCCCATGCTTATACAACCTATACCCCCCTCCCCCATGCTTATACAACCTATACCCCCCTCCCCCCATGCTTATACAACCTATACCCCCTCCCCCCATGCTTATACAACCTATACCCCCCTCCCCCATGCTTATACAACCTATACCCCCCCTCCCCCATGCTTATACAACCTATACCCCCCTCCCCCATGCTTATACAACCTATACCCCCCTCCCCCCATGCTTATACAACGCCAGAATTCCCCTGAGAGGATCAATAAAGGAACATCTTATCTTATCTTAGTCTAATAACAGGATAAGCGTAGGGCTGTAGGAACATAGGGCTGTAGGAACATAGGGCTGTAGGAACATAGGGCTGTAGGAACATAGGGCTGTAGGAACATAGGGCTGTAGGAACATAGGGCTGTAGGAACATAGGGCTGTAGGAACATAGGGCTGTAGGAACATAGGGCTGTAGGAATATAGGGCTGTGGGAACATAGGGATGTAGGAACATAGGGCTGTATGAACATAGGGCTGTAGGAACATAGGGCTGTGGGAACATAGGGCTGTAGGGACATAGGGCTGTAGGAACATAGGGCTGTAGGAACATAGGGCTGTAGGAACATAGGGCTGTAGGAACATAGGGTTGTAGGAACATAGCGCTGTAGGAACATAGGGCTGTGGGAACATAGGGCTGTAGGAACATAGGGCTGTAGGAACATAGGGCTGTAGGAATATAGGGCTGTGGGAACATAGGGCTGTGGGAACATAGGGCTGTGGGAACATAGGGCTGTAGGAACATAGGGCTGTAGGAACATAGGGCTGTAGGAACATAGGGCTGGAGGAACATAGGGCTGTGGGAACATAGGGCTGTAGGAACATAGGGCTGTAGGAACATAGGGCTGTAGGAACATAGGGCTGTAGGAACATAGGGCTGTAGGAACATAGGGCTGTGGGAACATAGGGCTGTAGGAACATAGGGCTGTGGGAACATAGGGCTGTAGGAACATAGGGCTGTGGGAACATAGGGCTGTGGGAACATAGGGCTGTAGGAACATAGGGCTGTAGGAACATAGGGCTGTGGGAACATAGGGCTGTGGGAACATAGGGCTGTAGGAACATAGGGCTGTGGGAACATACAGTAGGGCTGTAGGAACATTGGGCTGTGGGAACATAGGGCTGTGGGAACATAGGGCTGTGGGAACATAGGGCTGTAGGAACATAGGGCTGTAGGAACATAGGGCTGTGGGAACATAGGGCTGTGGGAACATAGGGCTGTAGGAACATAGGGCTGTGGGAACATACAGTAGGGCTGTGGGAACATACAGTAGGGCTGTGGGAACATACAGTAGGGCTGTGGGAACATACAGTAGGGCTGTGGGAACATACAGTAGGGACATACAGTAGAGATGACCCCACTGGGATAACCGTTTCAATGTATGACATCAGTGAAATCATCAGTTTCCGATTGGTCTACGTTTGTGGGGACAGACAGACAGACGGACGGACCAACCCTGTGCCACGCACGGCCTCAGACCCTGTAATAAGCTGACGCTGCACGTTAATCACCAGGGATCCATTCATTGTAAACATGTTAAACTAATCGCTGGCTCAGCAAATGCTAAAACAAAATGCCCCCCCCCCCCCCCCCCTCCGTCTAGAAAAATGCATAGTGCAGCTTTATTAACAGGACGACACCGACTCTTAATATTAATATTACACACGCCGCTGTGATTTACTTGAGCATATTAGGCATGTAATGCCACTGACAAGACTGGTGGGGCCACTTATGGATCGGTGCATTACACACATGCTTGAGGAATTATGATGGGGGGTGGGGTGGGGGGGTGGGGTGGGGGATTAAATTGAGTTCTGGGCACATAACCGTCTCTGAGAGTATCTCCACATAACCATCTCTGAGAGCATCTCTCCACGCCTCCTGCATCCGTCAGAGGCGGAGCGGAGGATGGATCCCAGCCCCCCGCTCCGCTCCGCCCCCTTACCTCCGCGTTCAGCATTTTATTCATTCCTAACTCTGTGCAATTTAAAACTGCAAAAACGGCACTTTCACTGATCTCGGGATACGAAGAGCCAAACCGAGATACAAAGGGAAAAGAAAAAGAGCCGACCAAACCCTTAGCCGGTGTAGATCGGTCCGTTTAAATTGTACCCCCCCCCCCCCCCCCCCCCGCCAAAAAACCTGAAATTGCTTTAAAAAAAAAAAGCCTATCTGAACGTTCAACCTATCGAGCGAATACCTATATAAATGTCCCATCGCCGCCGCCGGCTAATAGGCTGTCAAAAGTGTCCGTCATCGTCCTGCGTGATTGACAACCGCAGCGGCGAGTGATGAGTGATCTCAAATTGTTGTTCAACAAAGATATGACCTTAGAGAACCTCGTTGCAGTTTTCCACTCTGCAGAATCGCAGATTTAGTCATCTTGACAATTCCCTGCATCTGTCACAGTCCTGCTCGCTGCACTGCCCTACTGTCGGTCTGGGGAGGGTGTAGACGACCACATGCTGCCCTACTGTCTGTCTGTCTGGGGAGGGTGTAGACGACCACATGCTGCCCTACTGTCTGTCTGTCTGGGGAGGGTGTAGACGACCACATGCTGCCCTACTGTCTGTCTGTCTGGGGAGGGTGTAGACGACCACATGCTGCCCTACTGTCGGTCTGGGGAGGGTGTAGACGACCACATGCTGCCCTACTGTCTGTCTGTCTGGGGAGGGTGTAGACGACCACATGCTGCCCTACTGTCTGTCTGTCTGGGGAGGGTGTAGACGACCACATGCTGCCCTACTGTCTGTCTGTCTGGGGAGGGTGTAGACGACCACATGCTGCCCTACTGTCTGTCTGTCTGGGGAGGGTGTAGACGACCACATGCTGCCCTACTGTCGGTCTGGGGAGGGTGTAGACGACCACATGCTGCCCTACTGTCGGTCTGGGGAGGGTGTAGACTACCACCACATGCTGCCCTACTGTCGGTCTGGGGAGGGTGTAGACTACCACATGCTGCCCTACTGTCAGTCTGGGGAGGGTGTAGACTACCACATGCTGCCCTACTGTCTGTCTGTCGGTCTGGGGAGGGTGTAGACTACCACATGCTGCCCTTACTGTCGGTCTGGGGAGGGTGTAGACTACCACATGCTGCCCTGTCGGTCTGGGGAGGGTGTAGAACTACCACATGCTGCCCTACTGTCTGTCTGTCTGGGGAGGGTGTAGACTACCACATGCTGCCCTACTGTCTGTCTGTCTGGGGAGGGTGTAGACTACCACATGTTGCCCTACTGTCTGTCTGTCTGTCTGTCTGTCTGTCTGTCTGTCTGTCTGTCTGGGGAGGGTGTAGACGACCACATGCTGCCCTACTGTCGGTCTGGGGAGGGTGTAGACTACCACATGCTGCCCTACTGTCAGTCTGGGGAGGGTGTAGACGACCACATGCTGCCCTACTGTCTGTCTGTCTGGGGAGGGTGTAGACGACCACATGCTGCCCTACTGTCGGTCTGGGGAGGGTGTAGACGACCACATGCTGCCCTACCTGTCTGTCTGGGGAGGGTGTAGACTACCACATGTTGCCCTACTGTCTGTCTGTCTGTCTGTCTGTCTGTCTGTCTGTCTGTCTGGGGAGGGTGTAGACGACCACATGCTGCCCTACTGTCGGTCTGGGGAGGGTGTAGACTATCACATGCTGCCCTACTGTCAGTCTGGGGAGGGTGTAGACTACCACATGCTGCCCTACTGTCGGTCTGGGGAGGGTGTAGACTATCACATGCTGCCCTACTGTCAGTCTGGGGAGGGTGTAGACTACCACATGCTGCCCTACTGTCAGTCTGGGGAGGGTGTAGACTACCACATGCTGCCCTACTGTCGGTCTGGGGAGGGTGTAGACTACCACATGCTGCCCTACTGTCGGTCTGGGGAGGGTGTAGACTACCACACGCTGCCCTACTGTCGGTCTGGGGAGGGTGTAGACTACCACATGTGCCCTACTGTCGGTCTGGGGAGGGTGTAGACTACCACATGCTGCCCTACTGTCAGTCTGGGGAGGGTGTAGACTACCACATGCTGCCCTACTGTCGGTCTAGGGAGGGTGTAGACTACCACATGCTGCCCTACTGTCGGTCTGGGGAGGGTGTAGACTACCACACGCTGCCCTACTGTCGGTCTGGGGAGGGTGTAGACTACCACACGCTGCCCTACTGTCGGTCTGGGGAGGGTGTAGACTACCACATGTGCCATACTGTCGGTCTGGGGAGGGTGTAGACTATCACATGCTGCCCTACTGATGGCCTGGGGAGGGTGTAGACTACCACATGCTGCCCTACTGTCAGTCTGGGGAGGGTGTAGACTACCACATGCTGCCCTACTGTCTGTCTGTCTGTCTGTCTGGGGAGGGTGTAGACTACCACATGCTGCTCTACTGTCGGTCTGGGGAGGGTGTAGACAACCACATGCTGCCCTACTGTCTGTCTGGGGAGGGTGTAGACTACCACATGCTGCCCTACTGTCTGTCTGTCTGGGGAGGGTGTAGACTACCACATGCTGTCCTACTGTCGGTCTGAGGAGGGTGTAGACTACCACATGCTGCCCTACTGTCTGTCTGTCTGTCTGTCTGGGGAGGGTGTAGACTACCACATGCTGCCCTACTGTCTGTCTGGGGAGGGTGTAGACTACCACATGCTGTCCTACTGTCTGTCTGGGGAGGGTGTAGACTACCACACGCTGCCCTACTGTCGGTCTGGGGAGGGTGTAGACGACCACATGCTGCCCTACTGTCGGTCTGGGGAGGGTGTAGACTACCACATGCTGCCCTACTGTCTGTCTGGGGAGGGTGTAGACTACCACATGCTGCCCTACTGTCTGTCTGGGGAGGGTGTAGACTACCACATGCTGCCCTACTGTCTGTCTGGGGAGGGTGTAGACCCTTCCTGGTGACTTATTGTTCACAATCTGTAAGTCGCTTTGGATAAAAGTGTGATAAAAGCTAAATGTAAATGTTTCATAGAGTGAGTGGTACACTGCGGGCTACTGCACCTGACCGGTGTGACGCTGTGTGTGTCTGCCTGGTGCTTTCAACCAGAGGCTGTGTGGCGTACAGTAGCTCACGCCACCAACCAGAGACTGTGTGGCGTACAGTAGCTCACGCCACCAACCAGAGACTGTGTGGCGTACAGTAGCTCACACCACCAACCAGAGACTGTGTGGCGTACAGTAGCTCACGCCACCAACCAGAGACTGTGTGGCGTACAGTAGCTCACGCCACCAACCAGAGACTGTGTGGCGTACAGTAGCTCACGCCACCAACCAGAGACGGTGTGGCGTACAGTAGCTCACGCCACCAACCAGAGACGGTGTGGCGTACAGTAGCTCACGCCACCAACCTGCTCATTCTGAGACGGCAGCACAGAGGGCCTATCAGGAATCTATAAAGAAAATCTAAAAACCTTTCCTGTTACTCTGGACTTTTTTTTTTATCTATTTGATTACTTCCGGTCTCGTTTTATATTGCGCCTCGCTCTTGTTTCTTAGTGTACTTTATATATATATATATATATATATATATATATATATATATATATATATATATATATATATATATATATATATATATATATATATATATATATATAATATATATGGTAAGAATAAATATATACTGTATATACAGCATTATTGTACATGGTATCATACAGAGTTATATGGGTTATATGTAGGTATGTACAGACCGATGTGGATATATATATATATATATATATATATATATATATGAAACCGGTCTCATTTGACATGCCCTGACCGTGGGAGTCGAACCCCGGTCTCCCGCACCGCGGGCGACATCGCAGACCACTGTACCAAGAGGTGAATACACTTCTAAGTAATGGGTCTGGATTAGTACACTGCACAGTATTGTATATTGTATGGTAACTACGTCTATTCTGCATCGAACATTGTACATATGTCTAAACTGAACACTGTGACCTCATTTTTTTTACTTCTAATTTTACTATGTTATTTTATTTCATACTTATCTTGTCTTGCACAGTCTCTGGAGCGCAACAGTAAGAAGCATTTTGTATAAAAGTATTCTGTACTTCTGTATGACAACTATTAAAGAAACTTGAAGAAACTTGAAACTTGGATGCCTTTTTAAGGGGAGTGAGTTTACTTGCAGTACCGCTACGTGCCACAGTCACTTCACAACACATGAAGTCCATCGTGACTGTGGATATACTCACAGACCTCGGTTACATATATATATAAGGAGTTTGCTGTGAAGAAGACCATAAGAAAGCGTGTCTGAAGGCGAGACCATTATGCTCTTTTTATCCTGGTTGCTTTGCTGATGTTGGCAGGTTTTGAATTGAAAAGACTGATCTTCTCCTCGTGTTGCTGCTGCTGCGCTCACAGCCTCTGCCTGCTGGGCTGATGTACTGTAACCTAGTAGCTCGCTCTTGAATTATTGTCAAAGTATTCTCTCTTATTTTGGTGAGTTTCATATTTGGTTTACTGATAGATAAGGAGAGCGCTACATTGTTGTCGCTGTCCATTGACGCAGGGCGCTGATTGTCGCCACTGCTTGGCCGATGTAACTCGGCTTTGTCAAGTCTAGTGTTCATTAATCATCGTGGGGGAAATTCAAGTGTCATAGCCATAGATATCTATAGAACACTAGATAGCTTGCCCGCGCTGCCGGCCAATGGAGAGCGACGTCACTGAACCGCCGCCATCTTGCTCCAGTTAGCCTTGAGTGACGGTTTGGTTTATTACAAGCATTATTAACGTGGCTATGATTCAAGCGGTTTGTAAAAAAAAACATATTTAAATTTTTTTTTTATAAGTATGCAGTATCATAACTACATCTTTGATGTTTATAGCAAACCAACCCGTTTGTAAATCCGTCAATATTTCAGCGAGTTATGAGTATTTTTGTCTGTGCAGCTCACTCACTCTCATCAAGGCTAACTGGAGCAAGATGGCGGCGGTTCAGTGACGCTGGTGACTCCGCCTTAAGATATCTAGTGTTCTATAGATATCTATGGTCATAGCAGCATGTTCATTCATATGCTACACGTCAGTCCAGGGACCTGCATAGACCTTATTGTGGTGCTTCACTTAGGCAGTTCTCAGTGAGGCAGAGAGGGTCCAATCTTTGGAATGCAGCTGATCCTATGCTGAGGAAATCTCCATCTCTGCTGATTTTTAAAGCAAACTACAAAAAAAATTCTCATTTAAAAAAAAGTAGTAGATAGATAAACAGGTCATACATGTAGGTATGCATTTGGTTATGTGGGTGGGTAGGTTTGTAGGCAGGTGGGTGGGTGGTTATGTATTATTATGTACGCAGTATACAGTATTATGCATGTATGTACTGTGTGTATGTATGTTTGTGTTAACAACACATATCTTTTGAATGTATTCTGGTATTTTATAACATGTATATTTTTGTATTTTTTATATGTTTGATTTTACAAAACAGGGGAAGTTCTCGATAAGCCTCTAGGCTTCTAACTTCTCCTTCACAATATGGTTATAACTTATTATGTATTTTTTTTAACTTTTGTTTAACTGTGTTAATAAATAAATACAAATATAAATACAAATACAAATAGCAGCATGGTGGGGGGGGGGTACAGGTAGGGTAGGTACATACAGACCACTGCACTTCTGCGTTACATTGAGCTCATGGAGGAGAGAGCGGGGGGGGGGGGGGACAATTAATGAATGTGGATGAGAGCCTTGACATTAAGTTGTTTGTCGTAGCTACGGCTGTGGGGGGGGGGGGGGGTGCTGGAGACATGATCCAATAGACTTTTTTTATACGCCCGAGTCTCCTGAACACAATCCCAAGTCGATCGGCACTTTCTCTGCCGAGTAGGGATGTAACGATTCGACCTCACAACGATTCGATTCGATTACGATTCTTCAGGCAACGATTCGATTAGATTATGATTCTTCAGGCAACGATTCGATGCATCATGAAATCTCTTCATTTGACCACGATTCGATTCGATACATTTTCTATACATTTTCTATCAGTTAATTCCCCAAACAATTTTGAATACACAAATGTGGCTGGGGGAACTGATTCACTCAGCATGAATGGACTATAGGTCAATAAAAACAATACACAAAAAAATTAAAAAAAATTTAAAATTCAGATTAATTTCGATTATAATTGATTCTAACATATTCAAATCGATGCATCGAATCGAACACATTAGAATCGATGCATTTAGATTAATCGATGCATCGTTACACCCCTACTGCCGAGCTACAGTCACCTTCCCGCACCTACTCTCGAACTCTGCATGTGCAGATTGATAAACCTAGATCTCTGGACAATCCGTGGGCAATCTGCGCTTGCGGAGTTCTGGCAGCTAAGGGTCAGTAACATTGTTCAAATCAAACAAGTGTTGAACTTGAGTGCATATTAGTATAGACATATTAGCATAGTAGGTAATAATATAGGCAAGGAAGATGACTTAGTAGCAAAGTAATAATAGTAAAACACAGCAGCATTTATTATTATCATTATCATTATTATTATTATTATATTATTATTATTATTATTATTATTATTATTATTATTATTATTATTATTATTATTATTATTATTATTATTATTATTATTATATCTATTTCATTGTATTATTTCACATTTGGAGCCAAATAAAAAGCCAGCAAAGAGGACAAACCTTGAAATCTGATTTGGTCTCTCAATAGCACAATAATCGCAACACTAAAACCTAATGATAGCATGTGATAAATACATAATGGCTTCACAGTGATTTAATTCATGTTTTAATGAATTAATAACCGCTGTGCATCTCGTTTACTCTCCATCTAGTCCACGTCTTTATTATCTTTTATTATTATGACCCCATTATATGTGGGGGGAGTGTGTGTGTGTGTGTGGGGGGGGCTCCAAAACCTCCAAAGCCCCGGGGGCCAGAGTGATGTTAAGGCCGGCCCTGGAGATTCTGCATTGTGAGCGGCGTGCGGATGAAAGGTTCATGTAGAGTGGTTTTAACACAGAGTGAGAGGGAGAGAGAGAGAGAGAGAGATATAGAGAGAGGGGGATGGAGAGAAAGAGGGATGGAGAGAAGAAGAGAAGGAGAGAAAGAGAACTTTCAGGCTCTATTCAAACACAGATAAAGGCGCAGAAGAAGAGTGGCTACTTTACATGGAGGCCACGCCGCCTCCCACTCCTCTGCTGCCCCCTAACAAGGACTACTGTATGTGTTCATGCATTCAAGTAGAGACACACACACACACACACACACACACACACACACACACACACACACACACACACACACACACACACACACACACACACACACACACACACACAGACACACACACACACACACACACAGACACACACACACACACAGACACACACACACACACACACACACACACACACACACACACACACACACACACACACACACACACTCGAGCATTCTCTCTCTCTCTTTCACACACACACACACTTGAGCACTCTCTCTCTCAAACACACACACACACGCACACAAAGACACACACACACACGCACACACACACACTTGAGCACTCTCTCTCTCTTTCACACACACACACACACTTGAGCACTCTCTCTCTCTTTCACACACACACACACTTGAGCACTCTCTCTCTCTCAAACACACACACACGCACACAAAGACACACACACACACACTCGAGCACTCTCTCTCTCTCTCACACACACACACACACACACACACACACACACACACACACACACACACACACACACACACACACACACACACACACACACACACACACACACACACACACACACACACACACACACACACACACACACACACACACACAAGTGTGGTAATCGGGAGAACAGTGGAGCGTTTGTCCAGAGAGAGATTCCTCTTCAGGTCCGCGGGCAGCGAGCGGGTCGACGCCACTTGACCGCTGCCGTCACCATGGCGACGGGACGAGGTCGGACGTAGGAGGGAGAGGCCGTTAATCTCAGGGAGCGATAGAAGGGAACTCATTTTGTGCAAACAAATGGAAAGCTTGCCGCAATGTTCACCAGGCAGAATTATTAGCCGATGATAGTGTGTTGTCACGATACTGGAATTTCGGAACTTCGATACGATACCTTGAAAAGTATCGATATTCGATACCATTTTCGATACCACGGGGGAAAAAGGTTCAATCTTAAAATGTAAAAAAAAAGATAAATATATATATTTCTTTTTATAAATGTTGATTTTGTTGCTGGTTGATTCTCCTCAGCTTCTCTCTGGTACTATAAGAGAAGATAAATATAACACTTTTAAAACCCTTTGTTTATCTTTAGATCACACATTTAAAAATAACTAAATGATATAATCTTAGAAATTAAGTAAACACTGTAATCTGTGTTGCATGTACCTGACAAACTGAACTGTTTGTATTACAGTCATATTCCAACTTAACTGAATGCACGTGTGTGTGTGTGGACTACTGTACTATTACAGGTATTGAAATAAACAATGCAACTTCCTTATACAAAATGTTTATTTAAAAATCTTTTTATGAATAATTAAATATCGATATTGCGGGAAATGAGTATTGAAACTGTTTTAAATATTCAGAATCGATATGTATCGAAAAAAATCGATATTTTTGACAACACTAGCCGATGATACATTTTCCCACTGATAAATCCCTATACGGGTGGACGGCGCGGGAAACGAAAGTGACGTCAGACTACACCCCCCTGTGGAGAGATATTGTACCACACGGTACGGCGAAGACGCGGTCAACTGCTCTCACTTCAATCACAGGGTCATTCTGGCCCCGAAGATCCGCAGAAGACAACATGCCAATCACAGCTGACATCCAACGGCTTCTCACCGGCTGCGCCGTTGACCCGCCTCCCCAGAAGACAACATGTCACCGCACAGCTGCCAATCACAGCTGACATCCAATGCCTTCTCACCGGCTGCGCCGTTGACCCGCCTCCCCAGAAGACAACATGTCACCGCACAGCTGCCAATCACAGCTGACATCCACCGGCTGTGCCGTTGACCCGCCCTCCCCCCTCAAACAAACCCGACCGCGGACGAAAGAAAGATGAAACTTTCCAGAGAGTGTCTGGCTCTGATGATGAAACGCCGCCATTATAGTCTGTCGCCATCGCATCTACCCCCCCCCCCCCCCCCCCGCGCCATTTCACCTCCCACATCATTCTCACGCTGCCGGCTCTGAGTGGTGATGAAGACGAGCGAGAGACCAACACCTCAGCCTCACACACACACAGATACACACATACACACACACACATATATATACACACATACACACACACACATATACACATACATATATATACACACATACACGCACACACACACACACACACACACACATACACACACACGCTCACATACATACACACACATACACACACACACACACACACACACACACACACACACTATAGTGGCTTTTCAACAAAATAATAGCCACCGTCCAAGTTAGAGTTACATAAGTTACATAAGATGCCTAGGTATATAAATATAACTAATATACACATACTTTCCACACATAAACACTAACTAAGGTAAGTATATTAATATAATACATTCATATTTTATGTCCTTAGTTTCATATTTCACACTCACAGGTAAATTAATCAAATCAAATTAAGTCCATTCTGGCTCCAACACACACACATACACATTCACACACACACACACACACGCACACGCACACGCGTGCACGCACACACACACACACACACACACACACACACACACACACACACACACACACACACACACACACACACACACACACACACACACACACACACACACACACACACACACACACACACACACACACACACACACACACACACACACACACACACACACACACACACACACACACGTGGATCACGTTGTCATCTTAATATATAGCAGCTATACTCTCTGGGCAGGGATCAATGGAGGGGGATGATGTTGACTTTTGAAAAAGCCGCTAAGGGAGCTAAACGAGGTCAAAGGTGAACGCGGGCGGAGAGACGTCTTCACTCAACCCCACGTCTATATTTCAGGCCGACGACCGGCGTAAACAAACGCCTCCTTTAACCGCTGATAGTGAGGCCGGGAATTAAAGCTTAGATATATATACACGGAGCATCGATACACAAGCCTGCTGAATTACTGCTGTTTATTAGCTGCTTAATACGGCAGGGGGGATCAGCCCATACGGTACACGGCGGGGGGGCGGGGGAATCAGCTTGTACGTTACACGGCAGGGGCTGTTCTCTCTCACAGCGTGTGAAGGAGAGGACCCTGCTGTGTAGGATCTGTTTAGGAAGGAGGACCCTTGGAAGGAGGCTGCAATTCAAAACTGGCCCCTGTAAATGTCCAAACCCAACCCCCTCCAATGTACAGTTTTCCCCCCACCCCACTGGATGTAGCAGTACTGTCTATCTGTATGTCATCATGTATGTCATATATGTTATGATGAATTGAAAATGGGGGACCCTGATGTAAACAAGACGAAAGTCTTTCTCTGGTCTCTGTCCCCTTATTAACAATTGTGTGTATTGAGCCGTACTGTATTTGTACCCATTCTGCAATCTGTTAATAAAGTTTTCAATCAATGATCTGTTTTGGAAGGAGGACCTTGCTGTGTGGGATCTGTTTTGGAAGGAGGACCCTGCTGTGTGGGATCTGTTTTGGAAGGAGGACCTTGCTGTGTGGGATCTGTTTTGGAAGGAGGACCCTGCTGTGTGGGATCTGTTTTGGAAGGAGGACCTTGCTGTGTGGGATCTCTTTTGGAAGGAGGAGCCTGCTGTGTAGGATCTCTTTTGGAAGGAGGAGCCTGCTGTGTAGGATCTCTTTTGGAAGGAGGACCTTGCTGTGTAGGATCTCTTTTGGAAGGAGGACCTTGCTGTGTAGGATCTCTTTTGGAAGGAGGACCTTGCTGTGTAGGATCTCTTTTGGAAGGAGGAGCCTGCTGTGTAGGATCTCTTTTGGAAGGAGGACCTTGCTGTGTAGGATCTCTTTTGGAAGGAGGACCTTGCTGTGTAGGATCTCTTTTGGAAGGAGGAGCCTGCTGTGTAGGATCTGTTTTGGAAGGAGGAGTCTGCTGTGTACACAGTGTCTAAAAGACGGGATTTGTTTCAAATAGAAAACTTTCAAGTACATATAATTTGTAAATGTTGGTTGCACTGGGAAAAAAACCCAATAAACATATATATATATATATATATATATATATATATATATATATATATATATATATATATATATATAAAATAAAAATAAAAGACGGGATTTGGCTTTTTTTTTTTTTTACAGTGTTAACGGACTGCAGGAGCTACAAGGTTAAAGCGGTGCTTGGTGTGGTGGTGTGTACTCTGTTGAAATGAGTCCTACGGCAGGCAGCCCCCGCTGAAGGGAGGAGGGAGGTGGGGGGGGAGGGGGGGGGTAGTTAACAGAGAGGCGTTATTAGAACGAACCCAATCTTTCTCCATAATAAACCTGGAAGCACAAGGTGTTCCCGTTAAAGAGGATTGTTAAATGATAAATGGTAAATGGGCTGCATTTCATTTATATGAGCAGCTTTTATCCAAAGCACTTTACATATTGTGCCTCACATTCACTCACTCACTCAGACATTTATCCCCCCCCCTCCCCCCCCCCCCCCCCCCCATTATCCACATTCCACATTCGTCCTGGACTCCAATAACTTACATGGTGGTGACAACACACACATAATACATTCACACACTCATTAGGGACGGGGACCAAATCAGGTACTTTTTTTTTTTTATCCACTTTTTCTCCCATTTTCTATATTTTGTCCCATCCCAATTTCGTATCATCCAATTCAACCCTCCCCTGTCACGAACGCTGTTTCTTGCCTCCCACAAGCCGGCTGCAATGTGGACTAAGTCATACATAGCACAAGTCCCCTCCGGTACTCGAGGTAACAGCAGTCGCATCTTTTCACCTGCGCAGCTCGATCTCTCAGTGGCGAGGAGTAACGCGTGGGAGGCTCACGCTGCCCCCGACACTTCCTGATTCTACTGCGCAGGCGCACCAACCGACCTGTAGGAGTCGCTGTCCACAACGCCCGATCCCCACCCATCAGTTTCCCACCCCCTAATACGGCCAATGTGTATTAGTACGGACGACCAGCTAAACTGAAAGCAAATGTGGAGCGCTGGGCTCGAACTGACGAGCCCAGCGTCTCCAGCATTTCGTGGTGAGCGCCTTGCCCACTACACCACGTAGCCGCCCTCCGAATCCGGTACTTTTAAGGGTACCGACCGAATCACGTCGGTACTACCGGGTACCGATTCACGTGAGATCCACCGGTGCCAAAAAAAATACGAAACCTATGAAGTGTGCCGCACGCTCACGTCAACGTTCTCGCGCACAATACATTAGCTCAACTAGGATTTAATTTGATTCAACAACAAAGCAGTCGGGGCGATGGCAAGCCGAAAACGGTCGCAAGTGTGGTTACACTTTACAAAGCTAGATGCAGACAATGCTCACTGCAATATTATATATATATATATTAACAAATTGTTCTAAATAAATAAAATAAAACATTTTGAAGTTTGGATTTTTTTTTTTTACAACTGAGGTAGGTAGATACAATTTTTAGAGACTAAAGTACAAAAAAAAAAGGTACCGTTGGGTACCGGTATCGATTCACAGGTACCAGTACCGGTACCGGTATCGGTTTAAATGTGAACGGTACCCAACCCTAATCCCAATATATTGACAAAACAAAACATAAAACAATAAATAACACACATAAACAAAACAAACACACTGCAATTAGACAACGCAAATAGACGGGCTCCGACTGAATTCATCGCAATCTGTCATCGCAAAATGAATAGATAATCTCGCCTCCAGCGAGACCGAAGTACTGTCTGGCCCCCTTTTTAGAAATCAGACTAAGTATTGGGAATATGACAGAGTGTGAGCTCCATGCTCTCCACTCGTCCCGGCTACCCCAAACTTAAGCACTCTCCCGGGCCTCGCAAGCTAAGGGACCTCCCCCCGGCCTCCAGCGAGACCGGAGTACTGGCCCCCTTTTTAGAAATCAGACTAAGTGTTGGAAATATGACAGAGTGTGAGCTCCATGCTCTCCACTCGTCGCGGTTACCCCAAACTTAAGCACTCTACCGGGCCTCGCAAGCTAAGGGACCTCCCCCCGGCCTCCAGCGAGACCGGAGTACTGGCCCCCTAAATCTAAATCAGTCTTTCGCACTCCTTGGGCTTAGCTCACACAGAGTGCCCGCCGCAGCCGCCGGGGCACTCCCCCTGTGTGTCTCTCCCTCTCCATCTCTCTCTATCTGTCGCTCGCTCGCTCGCTCTCACTCTCTCATAGATAGCCTGTGTAACTTCACTCCCCAATGATGAATTTTTTTAATAATAATCTTTAAACTGCTGAGGAATCCCTTTTGGTCGGCCCCAAATAGGGCTGCAGCGCGATGCTTGCTCAAATGTGAATCACGATTTTTCTCTCTAAGAATTGAGATCACGATTCTCTCACACGACGATTCTTATTTTTTCCAATCAAATCATTTATTGCACTCTTTCTTAAACAGACAACATAACATACATCAAAGTGCTTGACTTAAACTTAAACATAACATATATGAAAGTGCTTGACTTAAAGGGGAACTATCTTATAAATGGCCTTTTTGAGTGTTTAGCATTGTTTCCTAGCTATGTGAACTTATATTAATATGATCTATGTCTAAAAATTCTCATATTGGCGCATTCTTCCAATTCTCCTCTCACAATATTCACCCTCACTGAACTGAGTCGTTTGAAAATGTGCCTATATGTGATGTCATATAGTCACTGCTGCATGTTAATGTTCAGGGGAAGACGACGACCCGCAGTGGTTTAGGAGCCCAGGCTCAAAACAGCTCGAGATCTTGAGGTAGAAAAATGCTGTTTTTGAGGACTTGATTAGAAATACAAAACAATGAATAAAAAAAAAATATATATTACAGAGGTGTTCCATAGACTCACAGGAATTGTGTAAAAGTGCCCAAATAGTGAAAGAAATAGTAAAATAGTTCCCCTTTAAGCACTCTTGTAACATACAAAATAACTCGTCAGAATCATCGTCATTTAGAAAAGTTAAGTAAAAAGTAAAAAAAAGAAGTAAAAAAAATATATATATACATGAAAAAATAAATCGTCATCATTTAGAAATGAGATCGCATAGGTCTATGAATCGAGATGGCGATTTTTTTTCCCCCGATTAATCGTGCAGCCCTAGCCCCAGACAATAGCTTAGTTCACACCTAAGTGTTGTATGAAAGGTGCTATACAAATAACGTTTAATATTATTATTATAATTGTTATATCACTGTGCGTTGAAACAATGTAGTCTTGAATCGAAAGTGAAGCCGCCTCCGGCTGACGTCCGCTCTCCCGCGTGTTGACAGTGTCGTCATGTAGCGGCGGCCTAATCTAAACTGTCATCCCGCTGCCCCCGCGCTCTAATTGGCCCGGCTGACAGTCCTCCGAGGACCTGTAGGCCAATGATTGCTCTGATGGGGTCGCTGGCAGAGAACATAATGACAGGAAGTGTGTTGTGACAGGTGCCTCTGTTCCCCCCCCCCCCACACAGGAGGCTCACCACCACGACGCAGGGGTCTTTAACCTCTTAATAACAGTCCTGCACATTTTTGCATAAAACGCCTGTCGATTTGCATAACTTTAAGCCAAAGTAATTTGAAAGCTATTCTTGAACCATTCATAGCACATGCAGGGGTGTAGCTCCAGATTCTGGGCCCCATGAAAGAATGTATTTGTAGGCCCCCAGTGAATGCGAGCGCGCGTAAGCGCGCGAGCGAATTCTTTTTTTGCCATTTTTTTATTGATGAAAACGCATAATATGGTTTTTACCTATACATTCGGATCAGCAGTTCAGCACCTGCACTGTTGGTGGGTGAGCCTAGTAAAGGATGTCGCATTGCGTTCATCTTCAATGAATGGACCAATGCAATAGTCTACCAAAGCCCCCCCTCTCTCTCTATATATCTCACACACACACACACACACACACACACACACACACACACACACACACACACACACACACACACACACACACACACACACACACTTCAGAAACAAACATAGTATCAATGAGAGCATCAATAATACACCTGAGTGATGTCTAGTTAAAAAAAGAAAAAAAAAAAAAAAAAAAATGTTGGGGCCCCCTTCCAGTGCTGGGCCCTTGGAATCATCCTAAGCTACCCCCCCCCCCCCAGCTACGCCCCTGAGCACATGCATGATGAGTCTGGCCTCTTTTGAAAAGAAAACATTCTGAATTGCCTTCCACAACAACAGTGAGAATCACTCTGAGTGCTACTGTAATAGAGTTACACAAGTGTGAACACAATGGGTTTTAAATTTTTTTAATTATTATTATAATTTTTTTTACTTACGTCTGATATATTTTGCAAACAGATGCCTCTTTCAGGTTCCAGCTGAGAGGTATGAGCGGGAAAACACAATGGAGCCTGAAGCCTTATCTAGTAGTACAGGTCCAAAGTCGATAACAATACCACCGAAAATGAGTGTTTTACACGTGTTTCTCTAACGGTATGTATCGGTATGTTTATCCAAAATGGCCATTGGCACCAATGCAGAGCAGATGTCGAACCGTGGGGACGTTAACCCTTTCACTGAGGGATGCGGAGCTAATTATGCTAATGATGGAGCATCGCCGTCGGTTGTGTGATAGTAAAGGGCTAACCTTCTGTATTGTCACAGTGAAAGGGTTAACCGGCTGTCGTGTGGCAGTGAAAGGGTTAAGAGGTTAAACCGCTGTGGGACAGCCTGTCTGCCCCCTGTTGGAGACACAGCGGTGGTGGAAGAAGTACACAGTTCCTTTACTTAAGTAAAAGTAGAGATACCCAGATAAAAATTGTACTCTGGTAAAAGTAAAAGTCCTCCATTCAAATTCTACTTAAGTAAAAGTAGAGAGGTATTTGCTATTGAATGTAGTTAAATAACTTAAGTAAAAGTATGCATTATACATGATGTTTGTGTATTCCAGTCCTTGGGAGCATTCAACCCTTGATCCACTGAACTCTAAAGGTTATGTTAAAGTGGTATGTGGTCCAGTTATGCTGCTCTGATTAAAGGTTATGTTAAAGTGGTATGTGGTCCAGTTATGCTGCTCTGATTAAAGGTTATGTTAAAGTGGTATGTGGTCCAGTTATGCTGCTCTGATTAAAGGTTATGTTAAAGTGGTATGTGGTCCAGTTATGCTGCTCTGATTATAGGTTATGTTAAAGTGGTATGTGGTCCAGTTATGCTGCTCTGATTAAAGGTTATGTTAAAGTGGTATGTGGTCCAGTTCTGCTGCTCTGATTAAAGGTTATGTTAAAGTGGTATGTGGTCCAGTTCTGCTGCTCTGATTAAAGGTTATGTTAAAGTGGTATGTGGTCCAGTTATGCTGCTCTGATTAAAGGTTATGTTAAAGTGGTTTGTGGTCCAGTTATGCTGCTCTGATTAAAGGTGATGTTAAAGTGGTATGTGGTCCAGTTATAATGCTCTGACTAAGGGTTATGTTAAAGTGGTATGTGGTCCAGTTATAATGCTCTGATTAAAGGTTATGTTAAAGTGGTATGTGGTCCAGTTCTGCAGCTCTGATTAAAGGTTATGTTAAAGTGGTATGTGGTCCAGTTATGCTGCTCTGATTAGAGGTTGTGTTAAAGTGGTATGTGGTCCAGTTCTGCTGCTCTGATTAAAGGTTATGTTAAAGTGGTATGTGGTCCAGTTATGCTGCTCTGATTAAAGGTGATGTTAAAGTGGTATGTGGTCCAGTTCTGCTGCTCTGATTAAAGGTGATGTTAAAGTGGTATGTGGTCCAGTTATGCTGCTCTGATTAAAGATTGTGTTAAAGTGGTATGTGGTCCAGTTATGCTGCTCTGATTAAAGGTGATGTTAAAGTGGTATGTGGTCCAGTTATGCTGCTCTGATTATAGGTTATGTTAAAGTGGTATGTGGTCCAGTTATGCTGCTCTGATTAAAGGTTATGTTAAAGTGGTATGTGGTACAGTTATGCTGCTCTGATTAAAGGTTACGGTAAAGTGGTATGTGGTCCAGTTATGCTGCTCTGATTAAGTCCTCTTGAAGTTGACAGGCTTCAAATGTGAGGGCATAATATACGTAAATCTTCATATACCCTATCTTTTTGCCATGTTTTCTATGCAAAATATTTTTCTTCAAAGTAACTGATGGATTCAAATAAATGTAGTGGAGTAAAAAAAAAAAAAAAAAACGTACAATATTTCCTTTGAAATGTAGTGGAGTAAAAGTATTAAAGTTCCATAAAATGCAAAGTACAATTGGTGGATCATTATTATGTACTGTTGGGACTGTGGTAATTCCATGTACGAATAAATAAATAAATGATGATGATGATGATGATGATGATGATGATGATGATGATGATGATGATGATGATGATGATGATGATGATGATGATGAGTTAAAAAATATGTGGTTACTTTCCACCACTGAGATACAGACGTCATGGACCACCACAGCGTCGGGCGGTCTCTCCTGGGTGCCTTCTGATGTACTTCTGATGTTTTTGGGACCCTCTCGAAAACGAGATACTGTATCTCAATGTGGTTATCCCAATAAAAGAATTTCAATATATGTGGAGACACAATACCCCTGTGTGGAGAGACGGTGGTTATAAATAAACGCTTTGTCCGCGTTGCGTTGTAATGGGCATGTAAATCACATGCAAATGTATGTGGCGAGCAAACAGTGAGTCATTATTCAAATATGTGTCCTAATTATTGAAACACGAGCGAGCGCGCATTGGATCCGTGGAAAGTGAGTAGCAGCAGCGGTAATGTTTGCAAAGTCTCACCGTGTGAGCCGCTCAGTTCATTTAATTTACGTTGTATTTATCCAGGTTATCGCGTTGGGATTAAATAAAGTGTGGTTTCAGCAAAGGAGACCTTTGCACACGGACACTGAAGTGAAACCCCTTGGTTATACAAACCTAACCCAGGAGCGTTAAGGCACATTGTCGAATGTGGGGGCTTTACTTAATTGTTTATTATTATTATTTCATGTCTTTGAACCAGAAAGTACCATTAATCAAATTAATCAGACTTTTTTCAATAGCAGCTGCGGTCCCAATGCGTACAGAATACAAACGCGGTATCTGCACGCTCAGCATGCAGGGGGTCCGGGAGGGGGGGGTTTGAGCTGGAGCATATGTGTGTAGGGTTTTAGAAAATAGGTATTAGGGGTATATTATATACTAACATTTATATAATTGTAACTTCGCTGGATATACACTGTATACGGTTAAAATGTTATTATTGACTATTTTTGTTTTATCCTGTTTCTGTACTTGCATATATTTTAACCACCTTTACTGAAAGTTTCATTATACATTGTGTGTTGAGTACTGACTTTTAATAAGTTTTGTTTTGCAATAATAAAAAAAAAAAAAAAAAAAAATAATAATACAAACGCGGTATCTGCACGCTCAGCATTTATCTATATCTGTGTGAATATATCTGCATATGTTCCTGTTTACATACACACTGCTGTGTGTGCACTGTACACGCTGTATATATATACTGTATCTATATCTGTATATATGCCATACGTTAGTCTTATTAGTTAAACCACAGGGTAGTATTGCATTGCAGGTAAAGACATTTCGGTGTTTCGAGCTCAGACTCAACACAGTGCACAATGGACCTGTCTCAAAACCCTGCCCTCTTTTCT
>NC_140182.1:8570586-8578625 GCF_963971535.1 Notolepis coatsorum
ACATTGGAGGAGGTTGGGTAGGTGGGGTGGGGGGGGGGGGGGTGAGTAGGTGGGGTGGGAGACGGGGACTCTGTCTGTAAATAAACAGTACTGTATATTTGTATATCTTGTATGTCATAAATGTTATGATTTGACTGCCTCTTTGAACTGCTCAGGCAAGCGATACCGGAGTCTCAGGGAAAGCACAGAGATACTCAGAAGGAGCTTCTATCCCCAGGCCATCAGGATGCTCAACGACAATAACACTATGTAACAAACCATCAAATACACTCACAGCACACACATCCACACGTACACACTCACTTTAAATAAACAACTCACTGTAGCACCCACTTTAGACACTTTAACACACTTTATATTTATTGGTAAAGAGATTTGCACTACAACTGATACGTCATTGCACCTTACCCTAAGTTGTACCTCATCCCACTTCTGCATTGTACTGTATATTGTATTGTAACTCAGTAACTTTTTCTCTACTCTGCATTGTATATTGTATATATCATGCATATTGAACACTTTTGTTTACACTTTCTATTTTATACTTATCTATTTTTATCTAGCACACTCAGGAGCAAAACAGAAAGAAGCATTTCATATAAAAGTATTCTGTATTTTTGTATGACAACTAATAAAGAAACTTGATTAATTGAAAATGGGGGACCCTGATGTAAACAAGCCTTTCTCTGGTTTGCATCCCCTTAACAATTGTGTGTATTGAGCCGTACTGTATTGTACCCATTCTGCAATCTGTTAAATAAAATGTTCAATCAATCAATCAAACCATACAAGCTAGCTGTCTAGTTAGCTTGCATTAGCTCACTCTAATTAGCTCGCTAGCTAGATTGCTAGTTAGTATGATAAGCCAAAAGCTTATCATAAAAAAACACATATATTGACAGAATCATTGGTCCAAGTCATAACTGGTAGCTAGCTAATGCGATCTAGCTTGCTAGCATGAGCTATCTTACTAACTACATAGTTAGCACAAGCTAGCTTGCTAGCTAGCTTGCTAAACAGGAAGCTGACTTGCTAACTAGCTAGCGCGAGCTAGCTTGCTAAATGGGTACAATACAGTACGGCTCAATACACACAATTGTTAAGGGGATGCAGACCAGAGAAAGACTTTCGTCTTGTTTACATCAGGGTCCCCCATTTTCAATTCATCATAACATACATTACATACATGACATACAGATAGACAGTACTGTTACATCCAGACATTTATGACATACCAGATCTACAAATATACAGTACAGTACTGTTTAAGAGTACAATGCCTGTCATATATTGTAGACCCTGGCGTTGGAAACTCTGATTAATAGACCGTTTCTAAGAAGAGAGTACTGTTACATTATATACATTTGAGAGTATATACATTTGAGGGGGAAGAAACTGTACAACTGTACAAACAAAACTGTACATTGGAATATTGACAAGACCATACTTGGTAATTTACTGTACATTGGAGGGGGTTGTGTTAGGACAATTACAGGGGCCAGTTTCGAATTGCAGTCTCCCGGATCTATTGTACATTCAAAGGAAAGCTGTAGGCAAAGAAGTTTATGCCTGTATTTTTTTTACTGTTGTGAAGCACTTTGAACTGCAATTTCTGTATGAAAAGTGCTAGACAAATAAAATTATTATTATTATATTATTATATTAATATGTATTAATATGTAATATGTACCTACACAAATAATTTTTTTTGTCCATTGAGCACATTAACTGTACGTTATCTCTCCAAACAAACAAGCACACGTCGTCAAGAACATGTCCTGACTTTTGCGCAAGCCCAGAGCTGCTTAAAAATATACTGAATTCTGTGGACCCCACGTTTACCAACGCTCTAACCGCATTCGCCCATCCCCCACCCAGGTGCAATTCACACACCCCGGTCCCCATCATGGCTATGCCCATCCCCCCACTTAGCTTCACCTCGAGGGAGTCGAGGCTGCAGTAACCTCGTTCCCAGCTTTATCGTGAGAAGGTGCTGTGAGCAGGTACTTTCAGTTCAGACTGGACTGAGAGGGCAGTAGCATGTACTCACAGAGACCAATATATGAAGATACATTATTGCTACGGAATGCTAAGACAAGGTAAGCCAATTAAAAAAAAGCGAAATATGTTGGGCCAGTATATTGGTTGAATTGATTGGTTCATGACTTGGTTAAACAACGATTAGCATGCTAAGCTAGTTTCTGTTTAGACTATACTGAATTCGGCCGAATACGTTAGTCATAACTGGTAGCTAGCTAATGCGATCTAGCTTGCTAGCATGAGCTATCTTACTAACTACATAGTTAGCACAAGCTAGCTTGCTAACTAGCTAGCGCGAGCTAGCTTGCTAAATAGGAAGCTGACTTGCTAACTAGCTAGCGCGAGCTAGCTTGCTAAACAGGAAGCTAACTTGCAAACTAGGTTGCAAGCTAGCGACACAGCTATAACTTGTATGGTAGTAATACATAATGGTAGTAAGACTAGATTACAGTAATAGCTTGCTAGATATACTGTTCAGGCTAAAGGATCATGCTAATCTGGCCAAAGGAACTAGCTATTTGCTAGACATCACAAGCTATAGCTCTATGCAGTAACTAACTATACAAGCACATCAAGTCCTTTCAGACTATAGAAACCCTAACTCTAACCCTAACCCTAGGGTGAAAGGTGTAATACATGTATGCAGTTTGCTCAGTGGTGGCCAAAATTATTAGAACACTTGGCATATTTAAGAGTTTTCAGTTGTTGTTGTTGTTGTTCTTCAATTGACCATTAAAATAGTATCACTGTTAGCTAGCCAAATTCGTTAGCTGATGTTAGCTTCTGCAGGGCAGTTTCACTGGCAGTGTTAGGTATCCTAGCTAGCTAACTGTAAAGGACAGGAACAGTCAATTATCATGTTTTTGTTTCATTTTGTGAAAAATGCACTTTGTAATATATTTGCTTTTCAAAAGCTCATAAACACTGTTGGTGACTTGAGCATAATTATTAACTTAGCTACTGTAGCTGTTCTTGTCATTTTAAGCTACTGTATCATGAATGCAATGCTTTTTACTATAATTATATAATTTTCTTATCTCTCCTAGGGTCATTATTGAAGTATTTTGGCACCCCACCTCCTGCCTATAATGTGCAAGAGGATATACCAGCCCAGGTGGATATTGACCAAGCTCAGGAGGACACATTAGCCAAGGTACATGATCCCTTTCAAAGTGCTCATATTCATAACTGTTCTTAAAGTCTTACATTTAATAATCACAATTTTGGGCCTTAAAAAGTCAGTCTTAAATGGTATTGATTAGGAAATGACTTCTATGTTGCGATAACTTCTCTCTATCATGTTTAAATGTGTTTGGGGGGGAAATGTCGGGGCTGCCTGAATACTTTAGACAACAAATGTTTGTTTCCGCGTCTCTGATTGGCCAGGTCATTTCTGGTCATGTGACATGTACCATGTACGCCCAATCGTGGGACCGTAAGTGTCTACACTGGTTAAGCTCAGGTGCTCTTTCGGAGTTGGTTAAGGTTAGAGTTTGTCTTAGACTTAGAGCATGGCGATAGAACACCTGCCCTTCTTTCGACGGTTAAGCTTAGCCACTCTTTCGAAGTTGGTTAAGGTTAGAGTTTGTCTTAGAGCATGGCGATAGAACGCCAGGTAGTTTGCAGGCTGTTAGACCCGGAAATAGGCGCAGAACTTGCTGTCCCACGATTGGCGCACATGTCACATGACCTGGCCAATCAGAGCGCAAAACTCGCACGCGGAAACAAACATTTGTTGTTGAAAGTATTCACCCGTCCGGGCTGCAGAGTAACAGCCTATCAGGCCAATACATATGGAATTACTTCTTAGTCATTTTCCTTAATAGTTCTTTAGATATTTATTAGATTCCATTGAAAGGGGTCTTAAAAAGGTCTTAAAAATTCTTAAATGTAACCTGTTGAAACTTGCAGGAACCCTGTCTGTTACCTTCAGTGAGACCATAACACCTGCCCATCATGAAGATGACGTGTCACCCACCTCTGCAAGCAGCAGTATCACCATCACCACTAAAGGTTTGACCTCACAAGACCCTGCACTATGGCCAAGTGTCATAGGCCATACCCAACAATGTTGTAATAAACGTTGTTATTTTGCTACCTTTACGATTAATTGCGAATATTTTCATCTTGAGCTATAGATTGTGGATAAATACGCACAGAAAGGTACACCATGCCAACGCTAATGCTTTATTTATCTAAAACGAGACTATTTAGAAATGGTAAATGGGGAAATACATTGCATTCCACAGAGGGTGGAACAGGAAAAAAACGAAAATGACGTAACCACTACACCTCCCTATACAGGTCAAAGATAGTTTCCTCCCCAAAATACAGCGAACATGGCTTCTGTATTCGGTTAGCACAGACTCAGTCTTCTGTTTGATATTATAAAAAAAAATTATGAATAAATGCCTTGTAGTTAAAAAAAAGCTTGAATTTCTGACTTCTTTATTACATTTCTTTTTTTTATCTCTCCCGTCCTCCCCAATTTTTTAACTAACCAGCCACCACTGACACACAGTGGGGGATGTTTTAAAAAAATAATTGTCTACTGTCTAACTGTATCCATGCATGTTTGACTGTGCCTGCAGGTGAGAACTCATCAAGAAGGTGTCTCAAGTGTACCTACACAATCTACAGATGGACGACAGCACAGTCTGCAGCACGTGAGCCCACAAAGGCAGCATTTATTGACCCAGAGACCTCAGACAGCCACAGCCGGTCCACGTCTGAGAGCCAATAGCAGAGGCCACTGGAGGCCAGAGCAAGCATGATCGTTCACCAGGTCAGAGCCGGTATCAAAGAGTCAATTTAGCACAACTCCCAATATTATACGTGTACAAACACTGTGGGCTAGATCCACAAAGAATGGATTGCATGGTGCTAATTGCACCATTTCTTACAATTCATCATGAATTGAAAATGGGGACCCTGATGTAACAAGACGAAAGTCTTTCTCTGGTCTGCATCCCCTTAACAATTGTGTGTATTTAGCCATACTGTACTTCTCTGGATCATGTTTAAATGTGTTTGGGGGGGAAATGTACAGGCTGCAAAGTAAGCAGTATGGTAATAGCGAATACATGGAATTACTTCTTAGTAATTGTCCTTAATAGTTCTTTGCTGGTATGGCAACATATTAGATTATATTGAAAGTGGTCTTAAAAGGTCTTAAATGTAACCTGTTGAAACTTGCAGGAACCCTGTCCGTCAACATCCACCTTCAGTGAGACCATAACACCTGCCCATCATGAAGATGACGTGTCACCCACCTCTACAAGCAGCAGTATCACCACCACCACTAAAGGTTTGACCTCACAAGACCCTGCACTATGGCCAAGATTTTCAGGTCACTGGGCAGACAGCTGCAGAATACAAAAATTACTGACTGGCACAACCAAGATATTTCACAGATGTTTTGTCGGTGAGAACAGTATCTCCTATTCTAATGTTAAAACCTGGTGATTTTCTGAGCCTGACCTTTGACCCAAATAGGATGGACTCAGTCTTCCCCACATGGAGGGACAGCTTGTTGTAGCCTAGCCAGTCACTAACCATCTCTAGTTCTGCACTCAATATCTGCTCAACCACTTGTTTGTCTTTATGAGACACTAGTAAGACCTCGGTTTACTGTATTACATGGTCAACAATTGTGGTTATAATTTCATTTGAGACAGATGTTCTTCTGCCTCCTTGGCCACGACCCCGTCCATGACCCTGTCCTTCGTTGTGCAACCTCAGCTGCACCAACTTGCTCCATGTTGCTCCTTTCTTCAGGTTTATAAGCAGCTTTTTATGTAGTGGTGAAGATATTATCAATTGTATTGCAATGCTACTCACCTGGGCAAGGCTGTTGAAGGTAATGAGACATTAGTACAAACACCTGTTGGAATTGATTTAGTGATCTGCCTGTGTAGCAATAAGCAATTGAACATTGATGTAGTATTAGGTGGCTGTATTCTGAGACTGGAGCATATGATTTAGAGTTTTGCACTTTGTATTAACAGTTTTGCACTTGATATGTAAGCATAGCATTTAGTATCTTAGAGTATGCATTTTTAAAGTCAGTTTAGCAATTAGCATTTTGAGTTTTGCACATTGAAACTCTGATGTGCAAAATGCATCAAAGCAGTCGTAAAAACTGTAACAAGAGCCCCAAACAATGGAAGGTAGTGTATTGTTTTGAATTGATTGTATGTTATGTGCAGTGCCTAACAGTGGTGTTGATAGTATGCCAATGAACATAACAGAGATCATTTTGTTTGGCCCCCCTCTTCCACCCAAACACTCTCCAACAGCCTAGGACAACTCTCCACCACCTCAAACCCCACGTCAAGAGCCTGGGTGTAATCTTTGATCTTCAAGGCACTATCAGGTGCAGTACCCCTATACATCACCGAGCTCATCACCCCTACGTAGCACCCAGGTCACTAAGATCCTCCAACCAGGCTCGGCTGCCCCCCCCCCCCCCCCCCCCCCCCCCAGCACCAGACTAAAAAAGAGAGGCGATCGCTCCTTCAAGGCGTAGCCCTCAAACTATGGAACCAGCTTCCCCTGGAGATTCGATCTGCCCCTACGCTGGAGACATTTAAGGCCCGTTTAAAAACCCACTTTTATTCCCTAGCCTTCGATTAATCCTGATTCTCGGTTACCCTAACCCACACACTCCCATGCAATTTTATCCTGGCCCCTCCCTCTTGTATCTCTTCTTGTGCTCCTCTGTCCCCGGTGTGCTATACTGTACTTTGTGCTCCCCTATCCGCTTGTCCTTTTGTACTGTCCTGTCCTGTTGTGCCTTTTTATATTTGTGTATTTTATAGGACATTGATTTTATGCTTTGACTGTACTGTACAGCACTTTGGTTGGCTCTCAAGCTTTAAATGTGCTCTATAAATAAATTACTTGACTTGACTATAACCTGTATACAGCCTGATGGGATCCAGCCTTTCTAAAGGGTCTAGAGACATGATTTAACTGCTAAAATCATTATATTTGTTTGTTAACACACACAAAAAATAAACATGAAATCCCTCCCCCCATGGGGACCGGTCCCATGGGGGAGGGATTTCAGGTTTCTTTTTTTTTAAGAGTTGGGAAAATGTCAAGTGGTTTTTGTGTTAACAAAAAATTCAAATGATTTTAGCAGTTAAAATCATGTCTCTAGACCCTTTAGAAAGGCTGGATCCCATCAGGCTGTATACAGTCATGTGGTCCCCATGAGGTAGTATAAACCAGTAGATATCAGATTTAAAAATTTTTTGGAGAGTTTTGAAAATGTCAAGTGGTTTTTGTGTTAACAAAAAAATATAATGATTTTAGCAGTTAAAATCATGTCTCTAGTCTAGACCCTTTAGAAAGGCTGGATCCCATCAGGCTGTATACAGTCATTGGTCCCCACGATGTAGCATAAACCCGTATGTGTGCGTGTATGCGTGTTGTGTGTGTGTGTGTGTATGTGTGTGTGTGTGTGTGTGTCAGGCTGTATGTCACTGTGCTGCTGGACTAATTGTCCTGTATATCCTCAGCTGGTTGTGGATCAGCGCACACAGCAGTAAGTAACCGAGAGACGCCTCAGAACACCCCTGCATTTGCATTATTTATACCCCCTGCCTGTTTGATAATATGTGGACATAAATAAACCATTACTTTGTGTGTGTGTGTGTGTGTGTGTGTGTGTGTGTGTGTGTGTGTGTGTGTGTGTGTGTGTGTGCGCGTGTCAAAAATGAAGTAATTGTAAGTGTGTGCGCGCATACATAAAATATGTATGTGTGTAATTTAGTGTGTGTGTGACTGCATACAAGTGAAAACGATATAGAATTATAGCAGTGTGTGAGTGGGGGTGTGTGTGTGTGTGTGTGTGTGTGTGTGTGTGTGTGTGTGTGTGTGTGTGTGTGTGCGTGTGTGCGTGTGTGTGTGTGTGTGTGTGTTTGGATAGAGTTCTCTGGTGCTCAGTGGGGGGTTCCTCAACATCTGGCGCAGTGACCTTTGCCCCCTAGTTG
>NC_140182.1:8578825-8593825 GCF_963971535.1 Notolepis coatsorum
TATGCCAATTCCCAGTCCCTTCCTGGTCGCTGCACACTTACCCCCCACAGTCAGATCATCTGGGAGAGTGGAGGCTACCACGTGCTTCCTCCGACACACGTCCAGCCAATCACCGCTTCTTTTCACCTG
Organism: Notolepis coatsorum; assembly: GCF_963971535.1. Lineage (NCBI taxonomy): Eukaryota > Metazoa > Chordata > Actinopteri > Aulopiformes > Paralepididae > Notolepis > Notolepis coatsorum. Next base: position 8,578,955 of record NC_140182.1, read on the forward strand.
GCAGCGCGGATTCTCATTGAGAGGGCGTAGCGTGTGGGAGGATCACACTATCCCCCTCACGTCCTATTCGCGCTTAGCAGGCGCCCCGACCGAACTGTAGGAGTCGCTGTTTACAACGACCCGGACCCACCCCGATACAGCCAATTGTATCAGTGCAGACGGCCAGCCAAGCTGGTGACAACCCCGGAGCTGTGAGCTGGATTCGAACAGGCGAACCAAGCTCACAGCTCCGGGGCTGGTGACGAACGCAATCTCCGCTCGACCACCTAACCGCCTCGAATCCGGTACTTTTAAGGGTACCGACCGAATCACGTCGTCGGTACTACCGGGTACCGATTCACGTGAGATCCGCCGGTGCCAAAAAAAATACGAAACCTATGAAGTGTGCCGCACGCTCACGTCAACGTTCACGCGCACAATACACGCTCACCTAGGATTTGACTTGATTCAACAACAAAGCAGTCGGGGCGATGGCAAGCCGAAAACGGTCGCAAGTGTGGTTACACTTTACAAAGCTAGATGCAGACAGTGCTCGTTGCAATATTATATATTAACAACTTGTTCTAAATAAATAAAATAAAACATTTTGACGTTTGGATCATTTTTTTTACAACTGAGGTAGGTAGATACAATTTTTAGAGACTAAAGTACCGAAAAAAGGTACCGTTGGGTACCGGTATCGATTCACAGGTACCAGTACCGGTATCGGTTTAAATGTGAACGGTACCCAACCCTAATCCCAATATATTGACAAAACAAAACATAAAACAATAAATAACACACATAAACAAAACAAACACACTGCAATTAGACAAAGCAAATAGACGGGCTCCGACTGAATTCATCGCAATCTGTCATCGCAAAATTAATAGATAATCTCGCCTCCAGCGAGACCGAAGTACTGGCCCCCTTTTTAGAAATCAGACTAAGTGTTGGAAATATGACAGAGTGTGAGCTCCATGCTCTCCACTCGTCCCGGCTACCCCAAACTTAAGCACTCTCCCGGGCCTCGCAAGCTAAGGGACCTCCCCCCGGCCTCCAGCGAGACCGAAGTACTTGGCCCCCTTTTTAGAAATCAGACTAAGAGTTGGAAATATGACAGAGTGTGAGCTCCATGCTCTCCACTCGTCCAGGCTACCCCAAACTTAAGCACTCTACCGGGCCTCGCAAGCTGTATATAAAGCTCCCCATGTGTGTCTCTCCCTCTCCATCTCTCTCTATATCTGTCGCTCGCTCGCTCTCACTCTCTCATAGATAGCCTGTGTAACTTCACTCCCCAATGATGAATTTTTTTTAATAATAATCTTTAAACTGCTGAGGAATCCCTTTTGGTCGGCCCCAAATAGGGCTGCAGCGCGATTCTTGCTCAAATGTGAATCACGATTTTTCTCTCTAAGAATTGAGATCACGATTCTCTCACGCGATTCTTATTTTTTCCAATAAAATCATTTATTGCACTCTTTCTTAAACAGACAACATAGCATACATCAAAGTGCTTGACTTAAACTTAAACATAACATATATGAAAGTGCTTGACTTAAGCACTCTTGTAACATACAAAATAACTCGTCAGAATCATCATCATTTTAAAAAAGTTAAGTAAAAAGTAAAAAAAAATAAGTAAAAAAAATATATATATATTTGAAAAAATAAATCGCCATCATTTAGAAATGAGATCGCATAGGTCTATGAATCGAGATGGCGTTTTTTTTCCCCCCGATTAATCGTGCAGCCCTAGCCCCAGACAATAGCTTAGTTCACACCTAAGTGTTGTATGAAAGGTGCTGTACAAATAACGTTTATTATTATTTAGGGATGTCCGATATTATCGGCCGACCGATATTATCGGCCGATATCGGCAGTAAAATGTGATATCGGAAAATATCGGTATAAAAAAAAAAAAAAAAAAAAAAAATTATTTTTTTTACATTTATTTAACCTTTATTTACCCAGGCAAGCAAGTAAGAACCAATTCTTATTTTATTTATTGTCAAAAGTATGCATGTTGGTTTAATTCAACAACAAGAGATATGTAATGTTAATTTTAACTTTTTTAATGATCATATTTTGCACAGATAATACTTACATTTAGAAAGCCGTTTGAATGCATCCAGTGAAATTATTAGTTACCTGAAATTATTCAGTTTTTTTGGGGGGAAACCCTGCATATATCGGTATCGGTTGATATCGGTATCGGTATCGGTATCGGAAATTAAGAGTTGGACAATATCGGAATATCGGTATCGGTAAAAAAGCCAATATCGAGCATCCCTACTTATTATTATAATTGTTATATCACTGTGCGTTGAAACAATGTAGTCTTGAATTGAAAGTGAAGCCGCGGCTCCAGCTGACGACGTCCGCTCTCCCGCGTGTTGACAAGTGTCGTCATGTAGCGGCGGCCTAATCTAAACTGTCATCCCGCTGCCCCCACGGCGCTCCCGACGCCGCTCCCCGCGCTCTAATTGGCCCGGCTGACAGTCCTCCGAGGACCTGTAGGCCAATGATTGCTCTGATGGGGTCGCTGGCAGAGAACATAATGACAGGAAGTGTGTTGTGACAGGTGCCTCTGTTCCCCCCCCCCCCCCCCCCCCCAGACCACACAGGAGGCTCACCACCACCACGCAGGGGTCTTTAACCTCTTAATAACAGTCCTGCACAATTTTGCATAAAACGCCTGTCGATTTGCATAAGCCAAAGTAATTTGGAAAGCTATTCTTGAACCATTCATAGCACATGCATGATGATGAGTCCGGCCTCTTTTGAAAGGAAACATTCTGAATTGCCTTCCACAACAGTGAGAATTAGGGATGTCCGATATTATCGGCCTACCGATATTATCGGCCGATATCGGCATTAAAATGTGATATCGGAAAATATCGGTATCGGTTTTCACATATTTTTATTTTTTTACATTTCTATAACCTTTATTTACCCAGGCAAGCAAGTAAGAACAAATTCTGATTTTATTTATTGTCAAAAGTATGCATAATGTTGTGTTAATTCCACAACAAGAGATATGTAATGTTAATTACCTGAAATTATTCAATTTTTTTGGGGGGGTAACCCTGCATATATCGGTATCGGTTTATATCGGTATCGGAAATTAAGAGTTGGACAATATCGGTATATCGGTATCGGTAAAAAAGCCAATATCGAGCATCCCTAGTGAGAATCACTCTGAGTGCTACTGTAATAGAGTTACAGAAGTGTGAACACAATGGATTTTTTTTTATTTTTTTTATTATTATTATTTTTTTTTTCTTTGACTTACGTCTGATTTATTTTGCAAACAGATGCCTCTTTCAGGTTCCAGCTGAGAGGTATGAGCGGGAAAACACAACGGAGCCTGAAGCCTTATCTAGTAGTACAGGTCCAAAGTTGATAACAATACCACCGAAAATGAGTGTTTTACATGTGTTTCTCTAACGGTATGTATCGGTATGTTATGTATCCAAAATGGCCATTGGCACGAATGCGGAGCAGATGTCGAACCGTGGGGACGTTAATAGGTTAAACCGCTGTGGGACAGCCTGTCTGCCCCCTGTTGGAAATACAGCAGTGGTGGAAGAAGTACACAGTTCCTTTACTTAAGTAAAAGTAGAGATACCCAGATAAAATTGTACTCTGGTCAAAGTAAAAGTCCTCCATTCAAATTCTACTTAAGTAAAAGTAGAGCGGTATTTGCTATTGAATATAGTTAAATAACTTAAGTAAAAGTATGCATTGTACATGATGTTTGTGTATTCCAGTCCTTGGGAGCATTCAACCCTTGATCCACTGAACTCTAAAGGTTATGTTAAAGTGATATGTGGTCCAGTTATGCTGCTCTGATTAAAGGTTATGTTAAAGTAGTATGTGGTCCAGTTCTGCTGCTCTGATTAAAGGTTATGTTAAAGTCATAGCTCAGGGACCTGGGCTTGGGCTATGACCTCTGCCAGTGGGTCTTGGACTTCCTGACTGGCAGACCCCAGGTGGTGAGAGCAGGCAACTGCACCTCCTCATCCATCACCCTCAACATAGGGGCCCCCCAGGGCTGTGTTCTGAGTCCCCTCCTCTACTCCCTGTACACACACGACTGTGTGGCTCAGCGGAGTAGCAATACAATCGTCAAATTTGCTGACGACACAGTGGTGGTGGGCCTGATCTCTGCCAACGACGAGAGGGCCTACCTGGAAGAGGTCAAGGTCCTGGCGGGATGGTGCCAGGAAAACAGCCTCTCCCTGAACGTCAGCAAAACAAAGGAGATGATTGTGGACTTCAGGAGGTCGGGGGTCAAGGACTACAGCCCCCTCAGCATCGACGGGGCACCGGTTGAGAGAGTCAACAGCTTCAAGTACCTCGGAGCCCACATATCCGAGGACTTGACATGGACCATACACATTAACAGTGTGGTGAAGAAGGCACGACAACGCCTCTACTTCCTCAGGCGCCTAAGGAAGTTCCAAGTCAGCCAGAAGATCCTTAAGAACTTCTACTCATGTACAATAGAGAGCATCTTGACCGGCAACATCACCTCCTGGTTTGGGAATAGCACTGCAAAAGACCAAAGCAGACTACAAAGAGTGACACGTTCAGCCGAACGCACAATTGGAGGGGGGCTCCCCACCCTCCAGAACATTTACTACAAGCGTTGCAAGGGGAAGGCTAAGAGAATTATTAAGGACTCGAGCCACCCGAACAACTGCCTCTTTGAACTGCTGCCGTCAGGCAAGCGATACAGGAGTCTCAAGGCGAGCACAGAAAGACTCAGAAGTAGCTTCTATCCCCAGGCCATCAGGCTGCTAAACGAACAATGAATGAACACTACACAACAACAACCACCAAACACACATAGCACACACATCCACACGCACACACTCACTTTAAACAAACACACTGTAGCACCCACTACACACACTTTATAGCACACACCCACTTTAAACAAACACACTGTAGCACCCACTCCCCACACTTTATATTTATGGATGAAGGATTGCACTACAACTCGTACACCTTACTGTAAATTGTACCTAAAATTGTACCTCATCCCATTTCTGCTTTGCACTAGATAGTACTGTACATTAGTACACTGCATAGTATTGTGTATTGTATATTATATGGTAACTCAGAACATTGTACATATGTCTATACCGAACAACTGTGACCTCATTTTCTTCTTCTAAATTCATGCTATATTATGTTATTATGTTATTTGATACTATCTTGTCTAGCACAGTCTCTGGAGCGTAACAGTAAGAAGCATTTTGTATGAAAGTATTCTGTACTTCTGTATGACAACTATTAAAGAACTTGAACTTGAACTTGGTATGTGGTCCAGTTATGCAGCTCTGATTAAAGGTTATGTTAAAGTGGTATGTGGTCCAGTTATAATGCTCTGACTAAGGGTTATGTTAAAGTGGTATGTGGTCCAGTTATAATGCTCTGATTAAAGGTTATGTTAAAGTGGTATGTGGTCCAGTTCTGCAGCTCTGATTAAAGGTTATGTTAAAGTGGTATGTGGTCCAGTTATAATGCTCTGATTAAAGGTTATGTTAAAGTGGTATGTGGTCCAGTTATGCTGCTCTGATTAAAGGTTATGTTAAAGTGGTATGTGGTCCAGTTATGCTGCTCTGATTAAAGGTTATGTTAAAGTGGTATGTGGTCCAGTTATGCTGCTCTGATTAAAGTTTATGTTAAAGTGGTATGTGGTCCAGTTATGCAGCTCTGATTAAAGGTTATGTTAAAATGGTATGTGGTCCAGTTATAATGCTCTGACTAAGGGTTATGTTAAAGTGGTATGTGGTCCAGTTATAATGCTCTGATTAAAGGTTATGTTAAAGTGGTATGTGGTCCAGTTCTGCAGCTCTGATTAAAGGTTATGTTAAAGTGGTATGTGGTCCAGTTATAATGCTCTGATTAAAGGTTATGTTAAAGTGGTATGTGGTCCAGTTATGCTGCTCTGATTAAAGGTTATGTTAAAGTGGTATGTGGTCCAGTTATGCTGCTCTGATTAAAGGTTATGTTAAAGTGGTATGTGGTCCAGTTATGCTGCTCTGATTAAAGGTTATGTTAAAGTGGTATGTGGTCCAGTTCTGCTGCTCTGATTAAAGGTTATGTTAAAGTGGTATGTGGTCCAGTTATGCTGCTATGATTAAAGGTGATGTTAAAGTGGTATGTGGTTCAGTTCTGCTGCTCTGATTAAAGGTTATGTTAAAGTGGTATGTGGTCCAGTTATGCTGCTCTGATTAAAGGTTGTGTTAAAGTGGTATGTGGTCCAGTTATGCTGCTCTGATTAAAGGTGATGTTAAAGTGGTATGTGGTCCAGTTATGCTGCTCTGATTAAAGGTTATGTTAAAGTGGTATGTGGTCCAGTTATGCTGCTCTGATTAAAGGTGATGTTAAAGTGGTATGTGGTCCAGTTCTGCTGCTCTGATTAAAGGTTATGTTAAAGTGGTATGTAGGAGCCATTTCATTTGATTTAATAGTTTTGACTAAATAGCGCCGCCACTGGTCGCCTCGTAAAATGGCACCATGGTGCTCCTATTAATTATGGCACAGCTGTGTGTAAACGCACGCCAGACGAGAAACAGTTTTTCAACCGCTTGCTTGCTACACACACACACAGCGCAGAAGACAGAAAAGAAAGACTTTGTTTAGAATCATTATGAGTTTATTTGAAACCCTTTTGCTGCGCCTGTTTGTTTTGAAACCTTTTTAGTACAAGTCTGGAGCCTGTTTTGTTTCATTTGTTTGCTCCGTTATTATTTGAAACTTTACGCAACTCCTTCCATAAAACTCAACCGGTTCGAACCCATCGGATGCAACTATCAACAACATCAAACAGTGAGTAACAAGACAGCCCAAGTCAATGTGGTGTGAGCGCGTTGAAGACGTATCCTGGCTTAGATAGGCAAATTGAGCCTACATTCAAGTTGAAAAACTCTCTGATACGGACACAATGAATGGATTTGATGGATCAAAAGGATCTAATGGATGTGTCACGCTATTGAGAACAATGATAGGATAAATGAACGCGAAAGATGCGCATTTAAAATGGTATCAAACGGATCTAATGGATGTGTCACGCTATTGAAAACAATGGACTGTGCAATAAATATGATTGGATAAATGAACGCGAAAGACGCGCATTTAAAATGGTATCAAACTGATCTACTGGATGTGTCACGCTATTGAAAACAATGGACTGTGCAATATGAATGAATAAATGAACGCGAAAGACGCGCATTTCAAAATGAAATTGGAAGATCAAAGACGTATCTAATGGATGTGTGATGCTATTAAAGACAATACAATGTGCGATATCATATGGATAAATGGACGCCAAAGACGCGCATTTCAAAATAGAATTAGAGGATCAAAATCTAAAGGATGTATGATTCTATTAAAGATAATGCAATGTGCGATATCATGTGGATAAATGAACGCCAAGGACGCGCATTTAACACTTTGACTGCCTAAAAACGCTTTACAGCGTCATTGCTGGCCATGCTAAAGTTGCCGGGGGACGCTGTACAGCGTCCTTATATCAATATTTCAAAAATCTGGAATCGGATTCATATTCCCCCTCCGCTGGCCTGAGATCCATCAGCAGGACCCACTGAGCTCTCTGGCGGTTCACGAGCGCCATCTGGTGGCCGATCGGCGCAACTGCTTAACAGGAAGCGCAGTAGAGGTTTTGCTGGTCGGCCCTATTACTTCCGGACACTCGGTATAGCTTCCGGCACTCTAGCTCGTCACTCTACAGCGATCGATTGCCAATAACTCGATAAACAACATGATTTGGACGTATATACCATTATACAAGCTGGAGATGGACCGGGTAATAATATATCCCATAATGATAAAATTTCTACTCGACGATGATCGCCCAACGGCGCGCGGAGACTGGGGTGAGTTTCAGCGTGTAACGTTACCATCTTCGATACTAACTGCTTTTATCAACATTTGACCCACATTAGATGATTGGTATAACGCTGCCCACGGAATTATAAACGCCCCCTCGCCCATCCGGTCAACATCAGATGACGTGTAGTAACTTCTAGAAGTACGTCTAGTTGGAATTTTTTATATCGCGCTGATTGCCATCAAACTGTATTTCATCATCAATATAATGCATTTGGGGCTATATATCACGTTCTGGAGAAAGTTGCAGAAAGAGATGAAAACATACTTATACATTAGACCATACTTTACTATGAATATGTGAATGAAAAAGTTTAACGTTGCTACACAATGAACAATACATATAGGACTTTGAATGGGCCCTAATAATGGCAATGTAGCAATAGAATTTAAAAAGTTATAGCCCTGCAAAGAAGGGGACTTTCTCCATAGACAAATAGCGCTGGCAATCTATGGTATATCATTAATTTAACCCAAGGCAACCAAAGTGTTAAAGTGGATCTGAAGGAATATACGTCGTCATCAAATAAACCTGTGCACCGTTATAAATAGATAAATAGATGCTGCTTAACGATGTCTGAGCAAGATAAAGAGGAATTGGGCCATTCTGATGCAGCTGCTTTGATTGTGACTGAAGGTTCTGATGCAGCTCCTGTGATTGAAGTTACCACCGTTCACACTTCTGACACAAATGTTAACTTGCCTGTGGTTGAGGGAAAGAGACAAGTGAAACCCACGCAACGGGCACTTGAGGCTAATTATACAAAACAATGTAATCGAAGAAAAGCTAAACTTGGACAACTCACAAGCAAAAGAAATGTGTTACAAGCACTTATGGTTGATTACAGAAATGTTGAATTGGTTAAACAAGAATACAATGAATTTAATTCTAAAACAAATGACTTCAAATCACTTCACAAAACAGTACAGCAGCTGTTATCAGAAGAGGAAGCGGCAGAAGAACAAGATCAGTGGTACATGCCGAAGTTCAAAATCATATGTGAATTTCATGATAAGGTTATAGAATGGATAAATAATGCCCCTGCAGCTATGGCACAAAAGCCACCAGAAGTGACACCAGTAGTGACACCAGCACAAAGTGAGAAATCATTTGGCAATAAATCAGTTGGCATGAAATCCACTTCAAGCACCGCAGCATTAAGACAGGTAGAGGCCGAAAGAGCCAATCTAGCCACACGTTCTGCTCATCTCAAGCAAAGACAAGAATTTGAATTTCAGGAGGCACAGCTCAAAGCAAGAAAGGAAGCATTTGAATTAGAAGTGGAAATTGCAGCTGCTGATGCCATGTTAAAAGTTCTGGATGTAACTAAACATGTAGACACCAGGCTTGATGTTAACCCCTTAATCCACATCAATGAATATTTTGACTCAATGCAATCCTTACCAGTGGACAGCCATAAGGTTAATTATAGATTGGATGATGAAGAGGAAGATGATGACTATGAAGAGAATAATGATGATGATGATGATGATGATGATGATGATGATGATGATGATGAATTTGAAGGAGCAGCTTCCCATCCACCACTGAGACTAAGGTCTCAACATGCCCCTAGTGGCCAATTACGGCAGCCACAGAAACGCAGACTGCGTGTAGTCTTTGACTGTTCTGCATCCTTCCAAGGAACTTCATTAAATGATGAGCTTATTCAAGGCCCAAACTTAACCAACACACTGCTGGGCGTCTTGATCCGGTTTAGACAGGAACCAGTGGCGATGATGGCAGATGTAGAAGGCATGTTCCACCAAGTGAAAGTCACACCAGCTGACAAAGATTTTCTTAGGTTCTTATGGTGGCCAAATGGCGACATTAGTCAAAGCCTAGTAGAATACAGAATGACAGTCCATTTATTTGGAGCGACATCTTCATCCAGTGTTGCTAGTTATGCCGTGAGAAGGACTGCTGAGGACAATAAGGACAAGTTCTCAGCAGTGGCAGTTAACACTGTTAAAGAGAACTTTTATGTCGATGATTGTCTTAAATCTATGCCAAGTGAGAAGGACTGCATAGCCCTATCGAAAGAATTAAGAACCCTGTGTGCTCAAGGAGGTTTCCGCCTGACCAAATGGCTAAGCAACAGCCGCACAGTGCTGGCCTCTATTCCAGAGGAAGAGCGAGCCACAGAGGTAAAAGATATCGACTTGGATCAGAAGCACCTACCGGTTGAGCGAGCCCTTGGAGTGCAGTGGAATGTGGAGGAAGACACATTCAGAATACAAGTGAACATGAAAAATCAACCCTACACAAGAAGAGGAATCCTTTCCACTGTAAGTTCAGTGTACGACCCTCTGGGGTTCTTGTCTCCGTTCATATTCTCTGCAAAACACATCTTGCAACAGTTATGGCAACTGAATTATGGATGGGACGACAGGATTCCAGAGGCTTTCTGTCAATCATGGCATAAATGGCTCACTGGACTACAGCAAATGGAGAACTTCGACATTCCAAGATGTATTAGATCTAAAGAATTTGGCGAGATCAAGTCAGCCCAACTTCATCACTTCTGTGATGCAAGTGAGACAGGATATGGTACTGTGACCTACTTAAAGATGACAAATACCGAAAACCAAATTCACACATCTTTAATCATGGCAAAAGCAAGAGTCGCCCCCTTGAAACAGGTTACAATACCCAGAATGGAACTTACTGCTGCAGTACTAGCAGTGAAAGTGAACAGGATGCTGGAGACTGAGCTACACCTTCCACTCAGAAAAGCTGTGTTTTGGACAGACAGTACATCAGTCTTGAAATATATTAGGAACAACACCAAGCGGTTTCAGACTTTCGTGGCTAACAGAGTCAGCATCATCAGAGAGCACTCTTCTATTGAGCAGTGGAGGTACTTGAACACCAAGATCAACCCTGCAGACCATGTGTCCCGAGGTCTTACAGCTGATGCATTTTTAAAGTGTGAAAACTGGAAGAAGGGACCGGACTTCCTACAAGAAAAGGAAGAAACATGGCCAAACTTACCTGCTGATCTCACCCCCATACCAGCCGACGATCCGGAAGTCAAAAGAGAGAAGGTTACAGTCAATACCATTCAGATGATGGATCAAGATCCTACTAGCACTCTCATACACCACTACTCAAGTTTCTACAAATTGAAAAGAGCTGTAGCATGGATGCTGTATTTGAGAACTCACCTTTTGCAGTTGAGTAGAAAAAGGAAAGATCTGATGCAAATTCAAGAACCAGACACAGACAAACAAAGACAGACAATTGAAGTAGAGATGAAAAAAATCAAAAACGCTGTAAAGGCACACAACCTCTCTCTGGATGAACTGGACACTTCAGAGATAGCCGTTGTTCAATTCTGTCAAAACCAAGGATTTCAAGAGGAAATCAAAACATTGCAGAAAGGAAGTTTGAACGTGCAGAAACACAGTTCAATCTACAAGCTTGATCCCAAACTTGAAAACGAAATATTAAGAGTGGGTGGGAGATTAAGCAGAGCAGCCATGCCAGAAGATGCAAAGCACCCTGCCATCCTCCCAAAGGACCATCATGTGTCAAAGCTCGTTCTTAGAAAGATCCATAAGGAAGTAGGACACAGTGGGAGAAACCACATGCTCTCCTCACTGAGACAAAAGTATTGGATTCCTTGTGCCAACTCATTGGCAAGAAAGATTATTTCTGAATGTGTGACATGTCGACGTCTCAATGGATCTGTCGGAGAACAGAAGATGGCAGACCTGCCAAGAGATAGAATAACACCTGACCTACCACCTTTCTCACAAGTAGGAGTAGACTATTTCGGACCTATTGAGGTGAAAAGAGGCCGTACCACAGTCAAAAGATATGGAGTCATTTTCACCTGCTTAATCAGTAGAGCAGTACACCTAGAAGTGGCCCATTCTTTAGATACAGACTCGTGCATTAATGCTCTCAGGCGTTTTATTGCTCGAAGAGGCCAAGTGATGGAAATACGGTCGGACAATGGAACTAACTTCATATCCACTGAAAGGGAACTGAAAGAATCTTTGAAGGCATGGAATTTGGACAAAATAAAAGGAGCTCTACAGCAGAAAGGAGTCAAATGGATATTTAATCCACCCGCTGGTGCCCATCATGGTGGAGTATGGGAACGATTAATCCGTTTGCTCAAAAAGATCTTGCTATCAGTCACCAAACAACAAACTCTGGATGATGAAAGTCTCCATACAGTCATATGTGAAGTGGAAGCCGTACTAAACAGCCGCCCACTCACTACAGTTTCGAGTGACCCCAACGACCTGGAAGCATTAACACCGAATCACCTGTTATTGCTTAAGAAGCAGCCGATCCTTCCACCAGGAGTGTTCCAGGCCGCTGATGTATATGCGAAGCGCCGTTGGAAACAAGTACAATACCCGTCAGATCTATTTTGGACTAGATGGATAAAAGAATACCTACCTCTTATGAATGTACGTCAAAAATGGAACCGCGTCCGCAGGAACTTTGAAAAGGAAGACATTGTGATCATAGCTGACACGAATGCACCAAGAGGATCCTGGATGTTGGCTAGAGTCCTGGAAACAATGCCAGACTCAAGAGGACTTGTGAGAAGTGTGCGTCTTCAGACAAAAACCAGTGTACTTGAAAGGCCCATCAGCAAGATTTGCCTGCTGGTGCCAAACTCAAATTAGGTACTGATGATTCAAACAGGCCTATACACCATGCCTGTTTCCCACCTCACAAGTATTTATTTTGTTTTGAACATTTTGTATGGCTCCAGCAGTTTTTTGATTTTGTATTGTTATTAGAGCCTGCCCATAACAATAGGGGCCGGTTATGTAGGAGCCATTTCATTTGATTTAATAGTTTTGACTAAATAGCGCCGCCACTGGTCGCCTCGTAAAATGGCACCATGGTGCTCCTATTAATTATGGCACAGCTGTGTGTAAACGCACGCCAGACGAGAAACAGTTTTTCAACCGCTTGCTTGCTACACACACACACAGCGCAGAAGACAGAAAAGAAAGACTTTGTTTAGAATCATTATGAGTTTATTTGAAACCCTTTTGCTGCGCCTGTTTGTTTTGAAACCTTTTTAGTACAAGTCTGGAGCCTGTTTTGTTTCATTTGTTTGCTCCGTTATTATTTGAAACTTTACGCAACTCCTTCCATAAAACTCAACCGGTTCGAACCCATCGGATGCAACTATCAACAACATCAAACAGTGAGTAACAAGACAGCCCAAGTCAATGTGGTGTGAGCGCGTTGAAGACGTATCCTGGCTTAGATAGGCAAATTGAGCCTACATGGTATGTGGTCCAGTTATGCTGCTCTGATTAAAGGTTGTGTTAAAGTGGTATGTGGTCCAGTTATGCTGCTCTGATTAAAGGTGATGTTAAAGTGGTATGTGGTCCAGTTATGCTGCTCTGATTATAGGTTATGTTAAAGTGGTATGTGGTCCAGTTCTGCTGCTCTGATTAAAGGTTATGTTAAAGTGGTATGTGGTCCAGTTCTGCTGCTCTGATTAAAGGTTATGTTAAAGTGGTATGTGGTCCAGTTATGCTGCTCTGATTAAAGGTTATGTTAAAGTGGTATGTTGTCCAGTTATGCTGCTCTGATTAAACGTGATGTTAAAGTGGTATGTGGTCCAGTTCTGCTGCTCTGATTAAAGGTTATGTTAAAGTGGTATGTGGTCCAGTTATGCTGCTCTGATTAAAGGTTGTGTTAAAGTGGTATGTGGTCCAGTTATGCTGCTCTGATTAAAGGTTATGTTAAAGTGGTATGTGGTCCAGTTATAATGCTCTGATTAAAGGTTACGGTAAAGTGGTATGTGGTCCAGTTCTGCTGCTCTGATTAAAGGTTATGTTAAAGTGGTATGTGGTCCAGTTATGCTGCTCTGATTAAAGGTTACGGTAAAGTGGTATGTGGTCCAGTTCTGCTGCTCTGGTTAAAGGTTATGTTAAAGTGGTATGTGGTCCTGTTCTGCTGCTCTGATTAAAGGTTGTGTTAAAGTGGTATGTGGTCCAGTTATCCTGCTCTGATTAAAGGTTATGTTAAAGTGGTATGTGGTCCAGTTATGCTGCTCTGATTAAAGGTTATGTTAAAGTGGTATGTGGTCCAGTTATGCTGCTCTGATTAAAGGTTACGGTAAAGTGGTATGTGGTCCAGTTATGCTGCTCTGATTAAAGGTTATGTTAAAGTGGTATGTGGTCCAGTTATGCTGCTCTGATTAAGTCCTCTTGAAGTTGACAGGCTTCAAATGTGAGGGCATAATATACGTAAATCTTCATATACCATATCTTTTTGCCATGTTTTCTATGCAAAATATTTTTCTTCAAAGTAACTGATGGATTCAAATAAATGTAGTGGAGTAAAAAAAAAAAAAAAAGTACAATATTTCCCTTGAAATGTAGTGGAGTAAAAGTATTAAAGTTCCATAAAATGCAAATACTCATGTAAAAAAAAAAGTACAGTTGGTGGATCATTATTATGTACTGTTGGGACTGTGGTAATTCCATGTACGAATAAATAAATGATGATGATGATGATGATGATGATGATGATGATGATGATGATGATGATGATGATGATGATGATGAGTTAAAAAATATGTGGTTACTTTCCACCACTGAGATACAGACGTCATGGACCACCACAGTGTCGGACGGTCTCTCCTGGGTGCCTTCTGATGTACTTGTGATGTTTTTGGGACCCTCTCGAAAACGAGATACTGTATCTCAATGTGGTTATCCCAATAAAAGAATTTCAATATATGTGGAGACACAATACCCCTGTGTGGAGAGACGGTGGTTATAAATAAACGCTTTGTCCGTGTTGCCTTGTAATGGGCATGTAAATCACATGCAAATGTATGTGGCGAGCAAACAGTGAGTCATTATTCAAATATGTGTCCTAATTATTGAAACACGAGCGAGTGCGCATTGGATCCGTGGAAAGTGAGTAGCAGCAGCGGTAATGTTTGCCAAGTCTCACCGTGTGAGCCGCTC
>NC_140182.1:8598825-8632121 GCF_963971535.1 Notolepis coatsorum
CAGTAAAAAAAAAAAAAAAGTAAGTAATCTATTCACTATTCAAAGTAAACTATTCACTCTGCCCTTCGCTCGGTTCTATTCATCTCAGACCCATCACCCGTGTCTCTCTCTCTCTCTCTCTCTCTCTCTCTCTCTCTCTCTCTCTCTCTCTCTCTCTCTCTCTCTCTCTCTCTCTCTCTCTCTCTCTCTCTCTCTCTCTCTCTCTCTCTCTCTCTCTCTCTCTCCTCACAGCCTGGTCCCCATTGCTATTCATTGCTCCGCGCGGCTCCTCTGTAGTGCGCTGCTGTGTGTTCGTCTGGGGTTTAGCTATCTCCTCTCATATCCCTTTCTGGCTCCCTGGTACCCACTCACCTCTATCTCGCCGCCGCGCGCCGCTGGTCGGACCAATGCGTCCGCAGCAGACGAACGCGGCTGTGTTATTGTTACATCGCCCCACTGTTTGCCACTTTACAAGCGTTCCTCTCATCCGGAAATCCATTAGCCCCGACAAATAAATAAATAAATGAATAGAAGAGAGAAAGGAGGTAAACAGCAGACTCCTGGGCTGTGTCTGTGGTACAGTAAGGCCCTCTGGAGCCGGAGGCACAGAGAGCCGTGAGAGCAGGGGATCTAATTATCTGAGAGAGACCCAAACAGCGCTGTTGACAGGACTGCGGTGTCTAGGGCCGTCGACAAATGGTCTATAGTCCAATTATTAATAATGGACTTGTATAAAAAATAATATATATATATATATATTCGACTGTGAAAATGTATATTTGATTACAAAAAATGAAAACAGCCCCAGGCTGTCCCCGTGCCAACAACAACAACAACAACAACAACAACAACAACAACAACAACAACAGCCGTGTGGCGTGATGGCAAAGAGTCCAGAACCCAACTCGGTCGTAAACACAGCGACTCTGAGCTCAATCTAAAAAGCCCTGTCTGGAAATACTTAAAAGAAATGAAGAAATTTCAACTTGTGTAACCTCGAGACAAAGTTGTATGCAACCTATGTGAACTACAACCTAGGGCTGACCTTCAATATATATTTTTTTGGCATTCGAAGCTTCGGGGGCCGAGATTCGATTTTTAATTCAAAGCTTCGAGATTTAAAAATAAATAAATAAAATGAAATATATATATATTTTTTTTTATGTTGTGGGACTTGTACATCACTTTGTTCAACTTTGTCAGTGCGGTAAAGTTTAAACCTTTTTAAATCTTAGACAAACGAAAAACACTTTGCTTTCGTGAAATATTGTAAGCCGTCATTTGAGGCTTTATAAAAGCAGCACAATGAACACAAATCTGTCAGTGCCGAGTCCGACCTCATCTTAAATAACAAACAGCATTGCTTGTTGTAGTTAACAAAGAGAGGCAGAGTTGATTTAGCAAAAAAAAAATATATATTTGAATTATTATTACTATTTTTTTTAATATATTCAAATTTTATTTTCCCATTCGAAGTATTTAAGACAGCCCTAATACAACCTCCTGTTTTTATGCCAACGCTATGTTGGGAGTTCTAGCAGCAGAATGTAAGTAGCCTATAGGCCTTCTGTTCTGTTCTTTGAATAGCACTTTACTGTAAATCATCCCTCAGGGTAAAACTGAAAAGGATATTGAATAATGAATAGAGACAGAAGCGTCACGCAGGTCCCCAACGGTTTGATACTATATATATTTCCTGTTTCATGTCAAGGAAAAGATATTGTTTCACGCTTATCACACCTTGCGCTCGGAGGCGCGTTGCTGTGTATGAATGTCTGTTCTATATTATGCCGTAAATCTTTATTAATTTGATCTCCGAGAGACAGACACTTCTCAATCTAGTGCCAATTCCTCATTGCTCTAAGGGGGGGGGTGTAGGTATGTCGATCTTAACCGGCTGTTGTGTGGCAGTGAAAGGGTTAAAAGGTAATTTATGTTGTTTACATAATGCTCAATCATAGCTATTCGAATGGGAACCTATTTTATTTAATTTAGAAGGAATAGGAATTTTAGACACATGTTGTCAGGTACAGCGTCATTAGTGACGTCACTGTGCAACGGCTGATAAACAGCAAGGTCAGTATTTCAAGTTGTATTTGATCAAATGAGGTAAATGTTTACGTTGTATGTGATGAGCTTGGAGGTAATGGATTAGGGTGCACAGGGGTGTTGAAAACGTTACACCTGTATCACTGCACATATTAATACTACAACTCTGTACATTAACGGAACGTAGACCAATCTCGGTCACTCTCTTTGTCTGGGAATGCCCAAAACCAAATTTGGCCACGCCCCATTTTGCGGACATCCAGGCTTTTTTTACTGTCAGCGTTTGGGAATTTCATGTCGACAGGTAGGTGAAGTGAAATTATACTTATTTTAGAATATATATATATCAAATTTCATGAATATTCATCTATATTTAGTCATCTAAAGACTATTAGATATGAACGTATGTACCAGTAAAAAGTGGGAATCTCTAGAATGTGTTTTTGGCGACGGTGTTTACAAGTGCGGGTAGCCTATCAACTTCACGTTATACACAACACTTTCTGTTGTCAGTAGATGGCAGCATTGGTTTAAAAGGTGAAAATGTTACGACTACAAAATGACTACAAATCCCAAGACCTTTAGCACCTAGTTCACAGGTCAGCACCGGATTAGGAAAACGTGATCTGAGGAGCGTTAAACTATTAATGCGACCTGAATATAGTGACCGAGAATGGTCACCTAATTATCTTAACAAAAGTGCATCATTAGCATTATGTTTGTTGTCTAAAGGGGAACATAATGGTACAATTTAAGATTTTAATGTTATCCACATATAAAGGACAAATAAAACATTGTTAATTTGTAAGAAACCTCGATGAAAACCGCGCAGGGTAAATTATATTCGCTATTGTTATGAAAATGTGATCGAATCCTATAAAGCTTTGGACGAATTTGGTCACTGTGACATTACATCTGATTAGCACTGTTACTCAGTAGTACTCATGTATATATTTTATACCCAGTTTAATCACCTGTACATTGTATATAACTATTGCACTTTACTGTTACATTTGCACTCTGGTTGGATGCCAAATGCTGTATGATGATGACAATACATTTGATCTAATCGAATCAAATCTAATCTAAAGCTTCAGCCTACAAGTTTTCGGTCAATGTTTTCTTTCTTTTTTTACTCTTTTCCTTCTGTTGTTTTTCTTCTAATCGAATGGCTTATTGTTATTTATTCATGTATATGTGCTTCATTTTGTAAAACTCTTCATAAGGAGTGAAATAAAACACTATTGCTGCTACTACTGTGGTTTGAGGGGCTGGGTGCTGATCTGACAGGCTGGGTGCTGATCTGATGAGCTGGGTGCTGATCTGACAGGCTGGGTGCTGATCTGACGAGCTGGGTGCTGATCTGACAGGCTGGGTGTTGATCTGATGAGCTGGGTGCTGATCTGACGAGCTGGGTGCTGATCTGACAGGCTGGGTGCTGATCTGACAGGCTGGGTGCTGATCTGACGAGCTGGGTGCTGATCTGACAGGCTGGGTGCTGATCTGACGAGCTGGGTCCTGATCTGAGGGGCTGGGTGCTGATCTGATGAGCTGGGTGCTGATCTGAGGGGCTGGGTGCTGATCTGATGAGCTGGGTGCTGATCTGACGAGCTGGGTGCTGATCTGATGGGCTTCTATCCCCAGGCCATCAGGATGATCAACGACAACGACAATGACACAATCATCTACACACTCACAGCACACACATCCACACGTACACACTCACTTTAAACAAACACTCACCGTAACACCCACTTTAAACACTTTAGACACTTTAAATGTATTGGTAAATAGATTTGCACTACAACTCATACCTCATTGCACCTCACCCTAAGTTTGTACCTCATCCCATTTCTGCATTGTACTCTTACTGTACTGTTACTCTTTTCTACTCTGTATTGTATATTGTATATATGTATATTGACTGAACACTTTTTGTTTACGTACTTGACTTTTTCTATTTGATACTTTTTATCTATTTTTATCTACGTAGCAGGCAGCACACTCCCAGGGGGGCTCATACAGGAAAAAAGCATTTCATGGAAAAGTATTCTGTATTTTACTGTGACAACTAAAAAAAGAAACTTGAACTTGAACTTGGGCGCTGATCTCCCCTCAGGGGCTGCTGCTCACATGGAGGAACGCCCCGAGCTAGGAGGAAGAGGAGGAGGAGGAGGAAGAGGAGGAGGAGGAGGAGGAGGAAGAGGAGAGATACTGGAGAAGAGGGCGGGTGGAGGTGAAGGAGGAGAAGTTTGTGCTCAGGAGGCTCAGAGCGGATATTGTGTGTCTTATCTGTCACCTGCAGGGCTGCTCATTATAGAGAGACAGTCGGGGAGGAATAGACGGTGTGTGTGTGCGTGTGTGTGTGTGTGTGTGTGTGTGTGTGTGTGTGTGTGTGTGTGTGTGTGTGTGCGTGTGTGCGCGTGTGTGTGCGCACGTATACCGGTGTGTGACTGACAGACTCAATTCCCAGCAGTGACCTTACAGCACAGGGGCAAAGTGTACAAGTGTACATCACAAGGGCACAGTCCAAGTGTGCATCACAAGGGCACAGTCCAAGTGTGCATCACAAGGGCACAGTCCAAGTGTGCATCACAAGGGCACAGTCCAAGTGTGCATCACAAGGGCACAGTGTACAAGTGCGCATCACAAGGACACAGTGTACAAGTGTGCATCACAAGGACACAGTGTACAAGTGTGCATCACAAGGACACAGTGTACAAGTGTGCATCACAAGGACACAGTGTACAAGTGTGCATCACAAGGACACAGTGTACAAGTGTGCATCACAAGGACACAGTGTACAAGTGTGCATCACAAGGACACAGTGTACAAGTGTACATCACAAGGGCGCGTAATTTTTTTCCGTAGCCGCATTTTGCGGAGACGCTCTCTGATTGGCCACTTCATGTGACATGTGCACCCAATCGTGTGACGCCTGTTTCTACACTGGTTAAGCTTAGGCGCTCTTTCGAAGTTGGTTAAGGTTAGAGTTTGTCTTAGAGCAGGGCGATAGAACACCTGCCCTGATTCCAAACTCTAACCTTAACCAACTTCGAAAGAGTCGCCTAAACTTAACCAGTGATAGAACTAGGCGTTAGGTAGTTTGCAGGCTGTTAGACCCGGAAATGGGCAAAGACACAGCTCGTCACGCGATTGGGCGCACATGTCAGTGGCCAATCAGAGAGCGTCAGTCAGTGGCCAATCAGAGAGCGTCTCTGCAAAATGCGGCTACGGAAAAAAATAACGCCACAAGGACACAGTCCAAGTGTGCATCACAAGGGATGACCTTCAAATCCCACCTCAAAACCCACCTGTTCTCCCTAGCCTTCAACCCCCCCCCCTCCAACCTGTGTTTGATGGTCATTACCGTGGCTCTATGTTCCTGTGTATCTCATGCTGCTTTCCCCCGTTTCCCCCGTGTGGTCTTATGTTCCTTTTTTTGTTTCTTTGTTTGACTTTGTTTCTCTGCCTACTGTCAGCGACTTCGGGTTCTTGAGAAGCGAGCGCTGTATGAGGTCAGACAACATCAACACTACATTATGCCACTTTACACCAGACAGTCCAACAGCAGCGACATCATAACCTCATAATATCATGACCTCTTGTGCTCCGTGCAAATGCCAGACTAAAATGGTCAAATGGCTGCATTTATATATATATATATATATATAACAGCTTTTTATCCAAAGCGCTTTACAATTTAGTTCCTCACATTTTTACCCATTCACTCACACATTCACACGCTATGAAACCAGCGTTGGCATTTAGTCGTTGGGTAAACAACAGCAGAACCCACACGGGCTGACACACGTTTGAGTAAGCTGCACGTGAGTGTGTAGTCCATCAATGTCCTGCTGTGTAGCTGTGCATGTTTCGCTTGATTGGTAGCTGTATATATATATATACGTGTGCTGTGTGTACGCATGGAGCCAAATGCCATCATAATGTTCCTTGGCTAGCATGTTGTACTGATTTATGTTATGTACAGTATTTTGGATCATCTTGAAGTCTCAATGACTCGTGCATTAACATGTGATGTCATCGCAGCAAATGGCAGTGAGTTGGGTCATCTTGTCTCTGTGAAGCCTCTGACACTGCATTAACATGTCACAGCAAATGGCAGTGAGTTGGGTCATCTTGTCTCTGTGAAGCCTCTGACACTGCATTAACATGTCACAGCAAATGGCAGTGAGTTGGGTCATCTTGTCTCTGTGAAGCCTCTGACACTGCATTAACATGTCACAGCAAATGACAGTGAGTTGGGTCATCTTGTCTCTGTGAAGCCTCTGACACCGCATTAACATGTCACAGCAAATGACAGTGAGTTGGGTCATCTCGTCTCTGTGAAGCCTCTGCTCTAACATGTGAAGTCATAGCAGCAAATGGCAGTGAGTTGGGTCATCTTGTCTCTGTGAAGCCTCTGCTCTAACATGTGAAGTCATAGCAGCAAATGGCAGTGAGTTGGGTCATCTTGTCTCTGTGAAGCCTCTGCTCTAACATGTGAAGTCATCGCAGCAAATGGCAGTGAGTTGGGTCATCTTGTCTCTGTGAAGCCTCTGCTCTAACATGTGAAGTCATCACAGCAAATTACAGTGAGTTGGGTCATCTTGTCTCTGTGATGCCTCTGCTGCTCTAACATGTGAAGTCATAGCAGCAAATGGCAGTGAGTTGGGTTATCTTGTCTCTGTGAAGCCTCTGACACTGCATTAACATGTCACAGCAAATGGCAGTGAGTTGGGTCATCTTGTCTCTGTGAAGCCTCTGACACTGCATTAACATGTCACAGCAAATGGCAGTGAGTTGGGTCATCTTGTCTCTGTGAAGCCTCTGCTGCTCTAACATGTGAAGTCATCGCAGCAAATGGCAGTGAGTTGGGTCATCTTGTCTCTGTGAAGCCTCTGCTCTAACATGTGAAGTCATCGCAGCAAATGGCAGTGAGTTGGGTCATCTTGTCTCTGTGAAGCCTCTGCTGCTCTAACATGTGAAGTCATAGCAGCAAATGGCAGTGAGTTGGGTAATCTTGTCTCTGTGAAGCCTCTGCTGCTCTAACATGTGAAGTCATAGCAGCAAATGGCAGTGAGTTGGGTCATCTTGTCTCTGTGAAGCCTCTGCTGCTCTAACATGTGAAGTCATAGCAGCAAATGGCAGTGAGTTGGGTCATCTTGTCTTCGTGAAGCCTCTGCTCTAACATGTGAAGTCATAGCAGCAAATGGCAGTGAGTTGGGTCATCTTGTCTCTGTGAAGCCTCTGCTCTAACATGTGAAGTCATAGCAGCAAATGGCAGTGAGTTGGGTCATCTTGTCTCTGTGAAGCCTCTGCTGCTCTAACATGTGAAGTCATAGCAGCAAATGGCAGTGAGTTGGGTCATCTTGTCTTCGTGAAGCCTCTGCTCTAACATGTGAAGTCATAGCAGCAAATGGCAGTGAGTTGGGTCATCTTGTCTCTGTGAAGCCTCTGCTGCTCTAACATGTGAAGTCATAGCAGCAAATGACAGTGAGTTGGGTCATCTTGTCTTCGTGAGGCCTCTAACAGGTGATGTAAGTGTCTCTGTGGCTGCGTACCTGCGGTGGTCAGACAGTGCTCCTCGTCGCTGTTGTCCTGACAGTTGTCCTGTCCGTTGCACAGGAAGCTGCCGTCCAAACACCGTCCGTTGCGACACTTGAAGCGAGCCTCTGAGCACACCAACGGGTTGCCTGCTGGGATGGGGTCAGAGCAGAGGTCAGGGGGGGGTCGAGGGTGAGAGTTCCAGAGTTATCGTTTACAGATATCTAGGAAACACACACACACACGCACATGAACATGCACACACACGCACATGCACACACACACGCACACACACACATGTCTGGTGAACTTGAGAACTGTTAGGACTATCTGACTCTTAATAATAAACACTGTTAGGACTATCTGACTCTTAATAATAAACACTGTTAGGACTATCTGACTCTTAATAATAAACACTGTTAGGACTATCTGACTCTTGATAATAAACACTGTTAGGACTATCTGACTCTTAATAATAAACACTGTTAGGACTGTCTGACTCTTAATAATAAACACTGTTAGGACTATCTGACTCTTAATAATAAACACTGTTAGGACTATCTGACTCTTAATAATAAACACTGTTAGGACTATCTGACTCTTGATAATAAACACTGTTAGGACTGTCTGACTCTTAATAATAAACACTGTTAGGACTATCTGACTCTTAATAATAAACACTGTTAGGACTGTCTGACTCTTAAATAATAAACCCTCTTAGGACTGTCTGACTCTTAATAATAAACACTGTTAGGACTGTCTGACTCTTAAATAATAAACCCTCTTAGGACTGTCTGACTCTTAATAATAAACACTGTTAGGACTGTCTGACTCTTAATAATAAACACTGTTAGGACTGTCTGACTCTTAATAATAAACACTGTTAGGACTATCTCACTCTTAATAATAAACACTGTTAGGACTGTCTGACTCTTAATAATAAACACTGTTAGGACTGTCTGACTCTTAATAATAAACACTGTTAGGACTGTCTGACTCTTAATAATAAACACTCTTAGGACTGTCTGACTCTTAATAATAAACACTGTTAGGACTGTCTGACTCTTAATAATAAACACTCTTAGGACTGTCTGACTCTTAATAATAAACACTGTTAGGACTATCTGACTCTTAATAATAAACACTGTTAGGACTGTCTGACTCTTAATAATAAACACTGTTAGGACTATCTGACTCTTAATAATAAACACTGTTAGGACTGTCTGACTCTTAATAATAAAACGTAACTGTTTAATCAGTTCAATCGGGTAAACATTGCTCTTTGGAGACAAACTCGGTTGGATAAGGAAATATGTGGGTGAAGATAAATACTCCACGGCGTTACTTTGCACGATTTGTTAGAAGTTGGATTTTAATCTTTTTTTGGGGGGGCTCAAACGCCAACTCATACATTTTGATACGATCCAATTATTAAAAAAAATTAATAATAAGAAACAACGGGTATTACACGTTCAGACGGATTCCCAGAGAAGCGATGAGAAATTAAACACGGCAGGAGGAGTGGAAGGTAAGCGGATGCATTTTGATCCGGGGGATCGTGTTTGGAAATCAAACTGAAGCCTAACGGGATGAGAAACACGGAAAGAAAAAAAACGATAATCGCAGAGCATCGTGTTCCACTTTCCCCCGACGCGCGTTCTGCTGAGCCTTTTGTTCCCCGTCTCTCGGCCAAACGAGGCGGAATTATCTTGTGAGAAGATCCAGACAATTACACTGTGGAGACGTGGTGGTTCTCTCCGCTGAGCGCACAGAGCAGAAGAAGCTCATTTAAACGGCTAGATGGGATCTGCGAGCGTGTGGGGGCCCGCAGCCCGCAGGCCTTGCCACAGATGTGATCCTCTTCTAAAGCTGCCTGACGTCGTCGGATGGCCTTCTCCGGTTGAAAGGCGTAACTATCATTGGTATTGATGTTTATTTTTAAAGCTCTTATTGGTAAACGTCCCAAAACTGTTGGGAGTGGAATCTTGGAACCTATTTCTACAAGTTTATTTTTTTATTTAAATTTTTTTGATTATCTTTTTTCCCCCTCCATCTTTTTTTTCTGATTTTTCTCCCATCCCACTGTTAGTCGCTATGCCAATTCCCAACCCCCTTCCTGGTTGTTGCGTCCCCCCCCCCCTACTGTTGGTCCGAGAGGCCGGAGACTGTCACATGCTTTCCTCCGACGCATGTGCAGCCAGCCGGCAGCCAGCCTGGCAGCGCAGATTCTCACTGGGAGAGTGTAACGTGTGGGAGGCCGCACTACCTCTCACCAGATCCTACCCTCGCTGAGCAAGCGCCCCCCGACCGAACTGTAGGGGTCGCTGTCCACAACGCCCAGGACCCACCCACGGCTCCCCTCCCCCTAACTCAGCCAAACGAGTTAGTATAGCGATCAGCCCGAGCCGAGGCAATGCTGACTCTCCGGGAGTCGAGACCGCAGCCTCTTGCATTGGTGACGAGCACAATCTCCGCTACGCCACCTGACCGCCTATTTCTACACGTTGAAGTGATTGGCTGGTTCCTCCAGTTTGCTCTGAACTACGTAGGAAGAACCGCTTTTTCCTCTGATGCTTCCAACACCAGGAGCGCCATCCAACGGACTCTGTGAAGGTTCTTCCTTCTCTCGCTGCATTTTAAAGTATGATCGCCGACCACTTTGTGTCGACTTGTAATAATAATAATAATAATAATAATAATAATAATAATAATAATAATAATAATACATTTTATTTGGCTGCGCCTTTCAAAACACCCAAGGTCACCTTACAGGGCATAGAAACAAGACAGACAAAATTACAAACAGTGGTCTTGGCCAAAAGTGTCGGTGGAGTTAAGAACAAAACAAACAGTGTATAAGTATGAAATATAAAACAGTGGCACACCGGGTACAGTTATAATGAGTATGCCCAGTGTGTGCAAGGCAGTTAAAAGTCAAGGTAAACAATTTTTTTTATTAAATTAAATAAAACAAACAACAGGAAGTATAAGAAACAGTGAAGTTAAAATAACAGACAGACAAACAGCAGGGGGTATAGGACAGTGACGGAGGTTATGGTGAAGAAGCGAGTTTGAACAGATGGGTTTTCAATTGTGATCGGAATGATGAGTGAGTCAGACTGTCGGAGATGTGGGGCCAGGGAGTTCCAGAGTAACTGAGAGTGAGTCAGACTCTTATGATGAATTGAAAATGGGGGACCCTGATGTAAACAAGACGAAAGTCTTTCTCAGGTCTGCATCCCCTTAACAATTGTATGTATTGAGCTGTACTGTATTGTACCCATTCTGCAATCTGTTAATAAACTTTTCAATCAATCAATTCTGGAGTTCCAGAGTAACTGTCTTAGCTGATTTGTTATTGTTTATTCTTATTTATTGAGCTTGTATGTGTGAAATAGCTGATAAACTGTGTTTTTCCTTTGTAAGCTCTTCGTCGCTGTAAATGAGGGTAACATTTTAGGTCACCGTTTAACCCTTTCACTGCCACACGACAGCCGGTTAACCCTTTCACTGTGACAATACAGAAGGTTAGCCCTTTACTATCACACAACCGACGGCGATGCTCCATCATTAGCATCATTAGCTCCGCATCAGCTAATGATGCTAATGATGGAGCATCGCCATCGGTTGTGTGATAGTAAAAGGCTAACCTTCTGTCGTGTGGCAGTGAAAGGGTTAATCACCTGTACATTGTATATTGCCGTTGCACTTTACTGCTACATTTGCACTCTGGTTGGATGTCAGACCTCTTTTCGTTGTACTGTACTTCAGGTTCAAGTTCAAGTTTGTTTGTCAGAACAAAATACAGTATACTTTATAATGAAATGCTTGTTTCTTATGAGGCCCTGAGAGTGTGCTACTGTACATACAGTAAAGAGAAAGTACGTTAAAAAAAAATAATAATAATAATAATAATAATAAGAAGAAGAAGTAAAAAGTAGGTAAAGTCAATATACAATACAGAGTAAAATGAGTAACAGTGAGGTAGAATGCAGAGGTACAAAACTTGGGGTAGGGTGCAAATGAGGTATGAATGTGGTGCAAATCTCTTTAATAATAGATAAATATAAAGTGTGTTAAAGTGTCTAAAGTGAGTATGTGCTGTATGATGACAATACAACGTGTCTGCTGCAGGACCTCTCTCTCTCTCTCTCTCTCTCTCTCTCTCGCTCTCTCTCTCTCTCTCTCTCTCTCTCTCTCTCGCTCTCTGCACATTATGGGATGGGGTGGTCGTGGTCGTGGGAGACTCACTGCAGTTCTCCTCGTCGCTCCCGTCAGGACAGTCGCTGAAGCCGTTGCAGCGGAAGCGTCCGATGATGCAGTGGATCCCGTTGGAGCAGGCGAAGAAGGTGGGGCCGCACTTTGACCTGACCTTCGCTGTGGAGAGGAGAGAGGAGGAGGAGGAGGAGGAGAGAGGAGGAGGAGAGAGGAGGAGGAGAGAGGAGGAGGAGGAGGAGGAGGAGGGAGGAGGGAGGAGAGAGGAGAGAGGAGGAGAGAGGAGGAGGAGAGAAGGGGAGGAGAGAGGAGGAGGAGGAGAGATGAGGAGGAGGAGAGAGAGGAGGAGAGAGGATGAGGAGAGAGGAGGAGAGGGAGGAGATGAGGAGGGAGGAGGGAGGAAGAGGAGGAAGAGGAGGAGGAGAGAGGAGGAGAGAGGAGGAGGAGAGAGGAGAGAGGAGGAGGAGAGAAGGGGAGGAGAGAGGAGGAGGAGAGATGAGGAGGAGGAGAGAGGAGGAGGAGGGAGGAGATGAGGAGGGAGGAGGGAGGAGGGAGGAGAGGAGAGGAGGAGGAGAGAGAAGGAGGAGGGAGGAGATGAGGATGGAGGATGAGAGATGAGAGAGGAGAGAGGAGAGATGAGGAGGAGGAGGAGGAGAGAGGATAGGAGAGGAGGAGAGAGGAGAGAAGAGAGAGGATAGGAGATATGAGAGAGGATGAGGATAGAGGAGAGATGATGAGAGAGGAGGAGTGAGGAGAGAGGATGAGGAGGATGATATACGAGAAAGGAGGAGGAGAGATGATGAGGAGAGACGAGAGAGGAGGGAGAAGGAGAGAGGAGAGGAGAGAGGAGGAGAGAGGAGGAGAGATGATAGGAGAGAGGAGGAGAGAGGAGGAGGAGGAGAGGAGGAGAGAGGAGAGATGAGGAGGAGGAGGATAGATGATAGGAGAGGATAGGAGAGAGGAGAGAGGAGGAGATGAGGAGAGGAGGAGAGAGGAGAGGAGGAGAAAGGAGGAGAGATGATAGGAGAGAGGAGGAGAGAGGAGGAGGAGGAGAGAGGAGGAGAGAGGAGAGATGAGGAGGAGGAGGAGAGAGGAGGAGAGAGGATAGGAGAGAGGAGAGAGGAGGAGATGAGGAGAGATGAGAGGAGAAGAGAGGAGAGATGAGGAGAGAGGAGAGAGGAGGAGGATAGAGGAGAGATGATGAGAGAGGAGGAGTGAGGAGAGAGGAGGAGGAGAGAAGATGAGGAGAGAGGAGGATGATATATGAGAAAGGAGGAGGAGAGATGATGAGAGAGGATGAGGAGAGACGAGAGAGGAGGGAGAAGGAGAGAGGAGAGAGGGAGGAGAGGAGGAAGAGAGAGGAAGAGAGAGAGGATAGAGGAGGAGGAGGAGGAAAGGAGAGAGAGAGGAGGAGGAGAGAGGAGGCGAGAGGAGGAGAGATGAGGAGAGAGGAGAGCGGAGGAGGAAAGAGGAGGAGGAGAGAGGAGGAGAGGAGGATTAGAATGATCATAATACATCATTCTTATGTCAAAAAAATCCCAACCTGAGCATGACATACAAGCAAAATGGCTGCCGTGGTTGAATGGGAAGAGACGCTGTTGCCATGTGCTGCTGTGTACTACAGAGGATTCAGAAAAGTGTAAATGGCGCTTTACAATATCTGTTCCTCACATTTGACCCATTCACTCACACACTCACACTGGGACGCTCACAGCACAGTGTGAGGCGAAGCTTGAAAGGCTAGTGAAAGCAGTGATGAAGGTGACCGGAAACACCAAGAGGCTAGATCCACAAAGAATGGATTGCACGGTGCTAATTGCACCCTTACTTACAATTCATTACGAATAGAAAATGGGGGACCCTGATGTAAACAAGACGAAAGTCTTTCTCTGGTCTGCATCCCCTTAACAATTGTGTGTATTGAGCCGTACTGTATTTAATTGTACCCATTCTGCAATCTGTTAATACTAGGGATGCACCGAATGGGAAATTCTTGGCCGAAACCAATACCGAAAATAGGAAACAGTTGGCCGAAAACCGAAAGCCGAAAGGCCGAAAATGATTCATAGAATAGAATTTTTTTTACCAATGTTGTTCAGCTACCTGATTATGGAAAAATATATGATTATGGCAAAACTTAACTTAAATAATAAATAATCACTATTATGGGTCTTTTTGTATCACAAACAGTACTGTATTTGCAAATCTGGTATATCATAAATGTATAGATGTAGCAGTACTGTCTATCTGTATGTCATGTATGTCATATTATGTCCTGATGAATTGAAAATGGGGGACCCTGATGTAAACAAGACGAAAGTCTTTCTCTGGTCTGCATCCCCTTAACAATTGTATGTATTGAGCCGTACTGTATTGTACCCATTCTGCAATCTGTTAATAAAGTTTTCAATCAATCAAAGAGAGAGAGAGAGAGAGAGAGAGAGAGAGACATCTGTGCTCTACTGAGCGCACCTTTCTAGTCCCCAGATGACTTTGGCACAGTAGACGCGCGACAGCCAGCGTCAATGTGAGAAACACAATCCCTCCCCCTCTCGCTCTGAATAATATGCATATTAGATCACTCAGTGATTAACCGCGACGGGCATATAGTAAATAAGGATAAAGTATGTTAAAGACGCATTTATTGGACTCGTTGCGCGCGGAGTTTACATAGAAACAGCCCGACTCCCGAGGAAATGCATTGCTCCCGAGTCCCAAGAGGAGTATCACGCAGGACTGAAGAGCTCACAGTGCGCATGTAATGACTGAATCCACGTTTTGATGACAGGTTGCTTCTGTTTCGGTGATATATTTTCGGTGAAAAAACTCTTTCGGCCGAAAACTTTCGCTCACCGAAATTTCGGTGCATCCCTAGTTAATACAATTTTCATTCAATCAATCACCGCATATTCGTCACTCCAATCTATCTTCGAGAAAGTACAGTAGTGGTCAGCCAGGCACAGAGAATCTTACAGGACCCTTCTCATATTCTATATCCCGAATATGAAGTTCTTCCCTCAGGGAGACGGTTCAGACTCGGAGCAAGTAGATATAAGAGCGACCGCTACAAGCTCTCCTTCCTTCCTACATCCATCGCTCTCCTAAACAACACTAGAGGTCGATTCCTTTGAGGTGCCACCTAACAGTGGGCTGTCACCTCTTTCTTTCTTGTCCAAGTCTTAATCTGTTGTGTAATTGAATTAGGGAAAGGTGCAATATGAAGCTTTTTGAAGCTTTTGAAATTAGTTGACCTACTTATGAATTATGGTTGCATGTCTCTATGTATCGTCATTATTTGTCTGAAGTCCTTTTTACTAACTGAATGAATGATTGTATATATTCTTTTTTTCTTCTTTGTTTACACTGTAGCACTGATGTTCCAAGTACATTTCTCCCTCGGGGACATTAACGTTTATTCTTATCTTCTTATCTTATTCACACACCGACAGCAGAGGCGACCATGCACGGTGCCAACCTGCTCCTCGGGACCAAGTAGTGGTTAAGTGTTAAGTATTAAGTAACCCTAACCCGGGAGGAGCGGGAATCGAACCGGGAACCTTCCGATTACCAGACGACTGCTCTACCTCCTGAGCCACCATCGCCCCCAAGTGTGTCATGGTGGTCTCAAGGTAAAGGCACTTGCCTCCCAAGTGAGCGCTCCGAGTTCGTTCCCAGGAACTTAAATGTTTTCTGAAAACGCTAAAAGTTCAAACATTTCGAATATGTAATATATGTACTTAACCCATTCTCTGCCGGGCTTATATCCATCCTAAACCATCCTCCGCCAGCGCTATTTGTCTATGGAGATGTTCACCTTCTTTGCAGGGCTATAACTTTTTAAATTGTATTGCTAAATTGACATTACTATGGCCCATTCAACATCGATTATCTATCGTTCAGGATGTAGGAACGTTTAACTTTTTCATTCACACATTCATACTAAAATACCGTCTAGAATATAAATATGTTTTTATCGTTTTCTGCAGTATTTCATAGAACGTGAGATATAGGCCTAAATGCATATATTAGATGATCAAATGCCGTTTGATACCGATCAACGTTATATTAAAAATGTCAACTGTACATGGTCCTAAACGTCATGACTGGTCATCTACGGGTGAACGGAGGGGGGGGGGGGGGGGGTCGTTTATAATTCCGTGGCCAACTTTAAATCATTTATGTAGTATGGGTGATATATAGATCAGAGCAGTTTGTATGGATAATAATAAACAAAAACGCTGAAAGTAACGTCAGCCTCCTCTTACCGTTGGGCGATCACACTGGCACAAACAGATCCCAGTTATGTGGTGTTGATCGAGGTGATCTAGTTCCGGTTTGTATAATACTAATATACGTCCAAATCATGTTGTTTATTGAGTTATGGCAACGGATCGATGTCCACGGTGTCTGGATTGAGTCCCGGGAGCGATAACGAGTGGCCGGACGAAAATAGGGGACGGGCACTTCCGGTTTGGGCACTTCCGGTTTTGGCAACTCGCCGATCGGCCACCAGGTGGCGGTATTGAAGCGTTGGAGAGTTGTGATGGCCCAGACAGCATCACCTTCGACACTGTCAATCACTCCATTCTGATTGACAAGCTAAAAGCAATTGGTTTTGATAGTCTATCAGTGAGCTGGATACAATCCTACCTGGAGGGGAGAGAACAGATGGTGGAGGTAAACGGTACCCTATCCCCCCCCCTCACAGTGAGCTGTGGTGTTCCACAAGGAAGCATACTAGGACCGCTACTATTCCTAATTTATGCAAATGACATGTCGTCAGCTTGTGACTGCAACTTGTTCCTGTTTGCGGACGACTCAGCCCTGCTGGTCTCTGACAAGAACAAGTTACAGGTTGAAAAAGCCCTCAGCTCGGAACTAGGCAAAATCTGCATATGGCTCGCCGACAACAAACTATCATTACACATGGGCAAAACAGAGTCCATTCTCTTCGGTTCAAATAACAAACTCAGCAAGACCGACGGCTTTTCGGTTACAGTGGGTGACAATATTGTCACAAGGAAAGATGAAATTACCTACCTGGGTTCCATCCTAGAGGCTAATCTTTCCTGTGACAAAATGGCATCCAATGTAATAAAAAAAGTCAACCAACAAACTCGATTCTTGTACCGGATCTCCTCTCTGGTAAACAAGAATACCCTGAAGACTCTGGCAGGAGCACTCATTCAAGGGTACTACGACTATGCTTGCACCTCATGGTACCAAAGCACCTCAAATGCACTAAAAAACAAATTACAAACATCTCAAAACAAGCTAGTCAGACTACTGCTTGACCTGACTCCTAGAACCCACCTCACCCCTGCCCACTTTGACAACCTAGGATGGCTTAGAGTAGACGACAGAGTACAGCAACTTGCAATGGGCCTGGTCTACAAGATACACTACGCGACCAAGGTACCCATGTACATGTCAAAATACTTCCCAAAGGTCAGTGAATACCACGATCACAACACCAGAGGGAGCTCCATAAATCATGTTAAACCCAGATTCGGCTCAAACAAGGGACTAAACACGTTTAGCAATTATGCCACATCAATGTGGAACGCCCTACCCAAAGCTGTAAAGGAATGTGAATCACTACCCACTTTCAAAAACACTCTAAAAGAACACCTACAGGAGACTGCAATTCGAAACTGGCCCCTACAAATGTCCTAACCCAGTTGTACAGTAAATGACCAAGTATGGCTTTGTCAGTATTCCAATGTACAGTGTACAGTGTCCCCCCCCCCCCCCCCCACCTCTAATGTACAACCCCCACCCACCCAACCCCACCCACCCAACCTCCTCCAATGTACAGTTTCTACGTCAAATGTATATACACTCTTTTTCTGGACACTTTTTGTATCACAAACAGTACAGTATTTGCAAATCTGATATGTCATAAATGTATAGATGTAGCAGTACTGTCATTATCTGTATGTCATGTATGTCATATATGTTATGATGAATTGAAAATGGGGGACCCTGATGTAAACAAGACGAAAGTCTTTATCTGGTCTGCATCCCCTTAACAATTGTATGTATTGAGCTGTACTGTACTGTACCCATTCTGCAATCTGTTAATAAAGTTTTCAATCAATCAATCAAAGTAACAATGTTCATCAAACAGTGTTGTACTTGAGTGCTACAGTCTTGAGGGCTTAGTAGTAGAGACATATTAGCATAATAGGTAGCAATATAGGCAAGGAAGAATAATTAGTGGAAATGGCTATAACTTATGGCTATAACTTAACGTACAACGTGTACATTTTTCCTGTGGTCAATAAATACCTTATTTACATATTTTGCGTGAGATCGGGCTGGTTTTATGATGGACTGAGGCCTGGCTTGGCTGAGACAGCAGACAGGGGGAGTGGCAGCCAAAGAAAACTCTTGCGTTGCAGATAATTGGCCCACGGAAAGACACCGTAAGCCACGTTATATTTCATAAATATCAATAATATTGTATTTCATCAGAGCACCAACAGCTACCATTCATCAGGTTTTATGCCAGACTGAGGGAGTACAGATTGATAAGAGCTCCGTTTGATTCACTGCAAAACACAAAGTACAAAGAACACGGGCACAAAGGCGGTACGGGTATTGGCAGGGTAATAGTAGAAAGACAAATATAGGCAACAAAATTGATATCAATAAAAAATATGAGAAGAATAAACAGTGTAAACAATCAAATTAACTCTGAATATAGAAATATGAGGAAAATAAAGAGTGTAAACAAAGGTGCAGACGGGGGTCTCTGTGTGTTACAATAAATATATGCACTAGGTGCGGCCGGGTAGCACAGCGGACTAAGCGTCTGTCTACCACCGCAGATACACTGGTATCGAATCGAATGCGGTGCCTCCGGCTTGGGCCGGTCGTCATACTGGCACAATTGATGGTGTCAGCGGCAGGGAAGCCGGTGGGGTGGTATTCTGGTCGTTGTAAACAGCGACTCCTACAGGTCGGTCAGGGCGCCTGCACAGCGAGGGAGGGAGATGGTGAGGGTAGTGTGACCTCCCACGCGTTACACTTCACCCAATGAGAGTCCTCGCTGGCAGGTGAAAAGATGCTGCTGGCTGTCTCTCTATGTCTCGGAGGAAGCATGTGATAGACTTCAGGGCTCCCTAGACCGACCAGTGGGGGGCACATGCGCGCAACGACCAGGAAGGGGAGGGGGGAATTGGCATAACGACTAAATTGGGATGGGAGGAAAATACAGAAAAATGGGAGGAAAAAGTGGATACAAAAAAAAATATGTATATATATATGCACTAAATAATTAAGTAACAGTATACACAAGGTACCCTAACTGGCATGATGTACGTCATACAAAAAGCAAAAAAAACGAAAACATAGTACAAGTACCACATACTGTATACACATAAGAGCTATTGTATGTTCAGTTCATACTGATAGTACTGATACTAACAACAACTAACAACGAACTGGGGCGACAGTGGCTCAGGAGGTAGAGCAGTCAGTCGATGGTGGCCTCCGCCGTCAGTGTGTGTGAATGTCTGAGTGAACGGGTGGCGTGTATACCTTCCGCAACGGAATTCGGTTTCCCGGGTTCCTCTGATTGGCCGCGACCGCCACGTGACCCGCCCCCCTATCCAGTGTGACTTCCCACGCGTTACACTTCACCAATGAGAGCCCTCGCTGCCAGGTGAGAAGAGAGCCACTGGCTGTCTCCACATGTGTCGGAGGAAGCGTGCGGATACTTCAGGGTAGAGTGAGCGGCTGCGGACTCGCTCGCTTCCTCAATTTATACGAATGGAAGTATTGACTGAATGAATGAATGAATGAAAACTTTATTTAACAGATTGCAGAATGGGTACAGTACAGTACAGCTCAATACACACAATTGTTAAGGGGATGCAGACCTGAGAAAGACGTTTGTCTTTGTCTTAAAAAATCGCAATTTACCCGCTGGCTACAACAACACACAGTGACTGCATGTAGTCACTGTGTGTTGACGTTGTAGCCACCTCCTCAGAGGCAGGCGTACTAAGCTCCGGGGATTCGGCTCCCATCAGGCGGGCAAGAACTGCGGGTTTTCAGCCTCTCCCCTCTCTCCTGGAGCTTAAGGGGGAGCTTAGTACGCCTGCCTCTGAGGAGGTGGCTACAACATCAACACACAGTGACTACATGCAGTCACTGTGTGTTGTTGTAGCCAGCGGGTAAATCGCAATTTTTTTATTTGATTGTCATGACAAACCAATTACATAATCCAACATATGTGTAAAGGCACAACATATTCCAGTTAACGGTATATTTTTTTAATGATTTGTTACGGCGTAGTCGTTCTATATGAATTGAAAATGGGGGACCCTGATGTAAACAAGACGAAAGTCTTTCTCTGGTCTGCATCCCCTTAACAATTGTGTGTATTGAGCCGTACTGTATTGTACCCCATTCTGCAATCTGTTAAATAAAGTGTTCATTCATTCATTCATTCATTCATTCATTCATTCATTCATTCATTCATTCATTGTCAATACTTCCATGCGTATAAATTGAGGAAGCGAGCGAGTCCGCGGCAGCGCTGGATAGGGGGGGCCAATCAGAGGAACCCGGAAACCGAATTCCGTTGCGGAAGGTATACACGCGAACGGGTGAATGTGAGGAACAAAATTGTAAAGCGCTTTGGATGAAAGCCGTTATATCAACGCAGTCCATTTACCATTTAACAAGTGTCGTAGAAAATATCATCATGTCATTATAGATCTGTGTTGAGAGATATCATTTTATCTTTGTACAGCTTGACTGGTTATGGCGGCCAGCTAGTATAATGTGTGTGTGTGTGTCTCTTTAAAAAGGTCCAAAGTACCCAGCTAGCCAAAGCAAGGTTGTGTTATTATTACTCCCCTACTGAGAACACAGTTTGTTTATACTTTCATCATCATATCCGGATGTATAACGTTACGTCTTGCAAGTGTGTACTATAAACTATGTTCTGCCCAGACCTCTTGGTCACTTTGCCGGTCAGATTCAGTGTGTGAACGAACACATGTTGTCTCTGATTGTAAACTGAACTTTCACAGATGAAATAAACTATGTTTCCTATTTTAATTTTTTTTTATTAAGATTATTAAGATTTTTTGGCGTTTTATCGCTTTATTTCTACTGGGTAGTCCAGTAGGGAGAGACAGATGAGGAACGGGAGACAGAGTGGGGGGAAGACATTCTGCAAATAACGACGGGTTCGGGAGTCGAACCCGGGTCGGCCGTGTCGCGGCTGAGCGCGCTATGTGGTTCGCCACTGGGGCGCCCACGTTTCCTATTTTTAATAACGACTCGGAATGATTTATACAAACGGCTCATCTTTTTGTCCTTTAACATTCCCCACAACACAAGAGACACAGCTCCTCTACACACAAAGTCCAAAACGTGTCAAAATGGTTGCTACTTCGACAAGACACCACACACTGTGTTCATCCTCCCTCTCGACGGAGGCCAGAGCGAGTCACGAGACGACGACACCCCTGATGGCACGCCGTTACGGAGAGAGAGAGGAAAACAAGCGGATGACAAAGACAAAGGGAGGGAGGGAGGGAGGAGCAGGGGGGCGCAGGTCTGAGAGAAAGGCAGCGTCGGTATGGATCCTTCCATCATCGATCAGCCCGGAGCACGGGGCCGACGGGACTTATCTCCCAGGAGGACGGGCCCCAGACTTGCACCACCACCACGTCCACGACTACCGTGTCCCCCCCCCGTCCCCCCCCCCCCCCCCCCCGTTTAGCTCTGACCCCCCGAGCCTCGCCCGGCCCGAGGCACATCGATCTTCCCCCCCCGGCACAGAGAGAGACAAAGAAAAACAGATGGCGGGTAGATAGCGGGCGGATGCCAGAGAGAAAAAGACATCAGATGAGAGAGAGAGAGAGAGAGAGAGAGAGAGAGAGAGAGAGAGAGAGAGAGAGAGAGCGGCCCTCCGGTTTGACCAGCGGTAGCTACGTCCACTTCACTATATAATACGCCATTGCAGATGTTTGATGTGCAATAATGCCATTCTCTAAGGTGCAATATTGTTTCGCTCTACTGTATGATATGCTTTGCAATGCTGTTTTTTTTACTTTTTTATGTTCTTGTTAGGGATGCTCGATATTGGCTTTTTTACAGATACCGATATACCGATATTGTCCAACTCTGAATTTCCGATACCGATATCAACCGATACCGATATATGCAGGGTTTCCCCCCCCCCAAAAAACCGAATCATTTCCGGTAATTAACATTACATATCTCTTGTCATGTAATTAACACAACATTATGCATACTTTTGACAATAAATAAAATCAGAATTTGTTTTTACTTGCTTGCCTGGGTAAATAAAGGTTATAGAAATGTAAAAAAAAAAACTATACCGATACCGATATTTTCCGATATCACATTTTAATGCCAATATCGGCCGATAATATCGGACATCCCTAGTTCTTGTGAATAAGCGCATGTGTAGCAGAGGGTATGTGTGGGTACATGAAATGTGTTGTGTGTATGTACAGTAGGTATAGTTTTTTAGGAGCTGAGCAAACAAATTTCGTTGTACTGTGTTGTGCCATGGCAATAAAGCTTTCTACTTCCACTTCTACTGTGAAGAAAGACATCAGACGAGAGAGAGAGAAACCTGCACCGGAGCCAACACTATATTTAGGTTGTGTTGTGTTGCAAGACAATGGTAGAGGACTAGTCCTCAGGCATCTCTCAGGCCTCTCTCTCTCTGTATCTCTCTGTTCTTTGCTTTTGTTCAGCTACTCGTGGATTATTCCCCCCAGAGAGAGCCTTGGCACCGGAATACAAAAGCGTACGGCTGTAAAAACGTGGTGTGGTGGGAGTGAGACTCGGTGTGAAGTTGAACCTACGGGCGACAGAGCCTTAAAATAACATCACAGTGTTTCAGGATGATCTGCGGCAACGACATCCTGGACGCCGGTATGAGAGTGAAACACTGAGCGGCGTTTGTTAGTGCAAATAGTGACATGAGTCTAAATATTATAAACATAAACGGAGCTCAGAGGAGGGCAAGGAGCGTTAGTCGCTATTTCTATATTCTTAGTAACACTTGAAGTAGTTTTCCATTGCAGATTTCAACGAAGTACTTCTTGGTCTAGAGCAGGGGTAGGCAACGCAGGGGCATTTTCATTGCACAGGGGGCAGCATTAAAAAAATGAAAAAATATATATATATATATTTTTTTTTGCTTTGAAATATTATAGTGAAATATTTTGCACTGTTGTCGCATTTATCTTGTTGAAATCCTCCCACAGGTTCTTTTTTGTAAGTCGAGTATATCAAGGAGGCTTTTCTCTGTAGCTCAGATGTTTTGTTTGAAGGCTTGCCAAACAAAGAGACAATCAAATCAAGGATAAAAGATATCCCCATGTCAGCTTGAAGTGTCGAGCGACGCGTCAACGAAATGTCAGAAAATATCAGAGAACAGCAAACAGCTGGATTAAAAGATGCTCCGGTGTGCAGCTTAAAGTGACCGACTACAGCCCCCAGATAACGGAGCTCAGTAAAGCAAAACTGTTTGTCTGCATTGCACCCCCCCCCCAACTCAGATTTAGGGTTGATGCAACCATCTTAATAATATTGTTAATAATAACAATAACAATAATGATGTAATAATGTAAAAATTATCATTAAAAATACCTGATTATGAGAAAAAATATTTACCATGCATGGAATATTGTTGATATGGCACACTAGTTACAACTATATTTCAAACAGGCACTTCATGTCAAAAAGGTTGCTGACCCCTGGTCTAGAGTTTTAACAAGGACTAGGGAAGCTGAACACATTACACCAGTCGTCAAATCTCTGCATTGGCTGATTGATTGATTGATTGATTGATTGAAAACGTTATTAACAGATTGCAGAATGGGTACAATACACAGTACGGCTCAATACACACAATTGTTAAGGGGGTGCAGACCAGAGAAAGACTTTCGTCTTGTTTACATCAGGGTTCTATGGCTACCAGTGTGTCATAGAATAGACTTTTAAAATACTGTCGCTAGTCTATAAATCACTTAACGGGTCGGGTCCTGGATACACCTCTGGGTTGCTTCTACAATATGAACCCTCTAGACCTCTTAGGTCATCAGGGACTAACTGTTCCTAGGACCAGAACAAAACATGGTGAAGCCGCATTCTGCTACTACGCCTCACATAGCTGGAATAAACTGCCAGGAGATCTTACATCTGCCCCACAACTCTGCTTACTATAAAAATATGCAAATAATGTACAGAGCTAAAGCAAAGTTACTCCCAGACGGGGTGCAAAGGTTTTTTTCAACACATGAAAGAAAATATGATTTGAGAGATATTTGTAAATTTACTGTTCAGAAAGCTAAGAAAGGGATTAAAAGGAGGTGTATTTCTATTATTGGGGTTACCTTGTGGAACAATGCGGATATACAGTTAAGAATGAGTAATTCGATTTTGGTTTTTAAGAAAAAGGTTTGTAAAGCAATTTTTGAAAAATACAAGGGTGAATAACACTGTTTTTTTTTTTTTTTTTTTTTTTTTTTTTTAGAATACTGTTTTGGAATCTACATTTTTGTATTTTTTATTTTATTTTTTTTTAATGCTAAATTTTGAAAAACTACAAGGGTGAAAAACACTGTTTTGCTTGCTTTTTTTCTTTTCTTTATAATACTGTTTGAGTGTAAACATTTTTTTTTATTTTTTTGGTAAGAATATAGGACAGGCACATATAAGCACTATGCTTCAGTCTGTACCTTTTTCAGTCACTGTAAATAATCAAATATTGATAAATGATGATGTATATTGTACTTTTTTTTGATGACTGAAAAAAATAAACTACTACTACTACTACTAACTCTGCCTCTTTTTAAGAATAGGCTAAAAAATACGTGTTTTTTTCTTCTTTTCACTGCTGCTATTAAACCCCTGCACTTTTTTCTTTTGACTTGGCCAACGCTCTACTGTCATATTGATGACTCACTCGCAGAGTCTGGCGAACCACTCTGGCTCTCGGCCATGCTTGTGTCGTCATGGCGACGACAACGCTGGAGGCTACAGTATTAATCGGAGCTACGGTATGCAAATGCTTCCGCATGTCATCACACACCACTAAATATGTTTCATGATTAGATTAGAATCAAATGTATTGTCATCACACAGCACACAGGTACAGTAGGATGAAAAGAGGTTTGGCATCCAACCAGAGTGCAGATGTAGCAGTAAAGTGCAACAGTAATATACAATGTACAGGTGATTAAACTGGGTATCAAATATATGAATTAGTACTACTGAGTAATAGTGCTAATCCGATGTATGTACAGAGTTGTAGTATTAATATGTACAGTGATACAGGTATAAAGACACTGTGGTAGTATAGTAGGGGTGTAACGGTACACAAAAACCACGGTTCGGTACGTACCTCGGTTTTGAAGTCAAGGTTCGGTACAGGTTTTTGGTACAGTGGGGGAAAGTTTGGCTTTCCATGTTCCACTCAGGGGTGATGTAGTGTGCAGTAACTAATTGTACTTGTAGGGCTGTCCACGAATATATATATAGATCTTTTTGTATCTCTCTTTCTCCGATTTTTCTCTGTTTTCTCCCCGTCCCAATTTAGTCATTGTGCCAATTCCCCCCCCCCTCCCTTACCTGGTTGTTGTGCGCATGTTCTCCTACTGGTCGGTACAAGGGAACCCTGAAGTCATCCGCATGCTTCCTCTGACACGTGCGGCGGCAGCCAGTGGCTCTCTTCTCACCTGGCAGCGAGGGCTCTCATTGGTGAAGTGTAAAGCGTGGGAGGTCACACTGCCTTCATCAAGTCCTGCCTCCGCTGAGCAAGCGCCCAGACCTGACCTGTAGGCGCCAGTTTACTGTCCACAACGCCAGTTTACCACCCACGACTTGCCCTCCCCCTAACCCAGCCAAACGAGTTAGTATGACGATCAGCCCAAGCCAAGGCAATGCTGACTCCGGGAGTCGAGACCGCAGCCTCTTGCATTGGTGACGAGCGCAATCTCCGCTACGCCACCTGACCGCCCCTGTCCACGAATATTCTATAGTGAAATGAATAATCAACTAGTACATTTAAAAAAAATATATATTATATTAGATTGTGAAAAAATACCGTTGTATTCGTTCGGTACACTACACAGCCGTTCGGTAAGGTACGGTACACACTGAAACGGTTCGGTTCGGTATGGATACGTGTACCTTTACAACCCTAGTCATACTGGCCAGCAGCGTAACTAGTAAGGGTAGGTAAGGGATATGTACAGTTATAGTAACTAGTAAGGGTAGGTAAGGGATATGTACAGTTATAGTAACTAGTAAGGGTAGGTAAGGGATATGTACAGATCATAGATATAGTATCTACAGGTATGTCTCGTCTGGATTAGCTCTGGTCTAAACAGCTCATTTGGAGTTCGTCATGAAGGGAAACGACCAACTAATGAGCTTCGATGTCATTAAGATACCAGGCAATTATAACACCAGAGAGAGAGGAGAGAGAGAGAGAGAGAGAGAGAGAGAGAGAGAGAGAGAGAGAGAGAGAGAGAGAGAGAGAGAGAGAGAGAGAGAGAGAGAGAGAGAGAGAGAGAGAGGAGAGAGAGGGAGAGGGAGAGAGAGGGAGAGAGAGGGAGAGGGAGAGAGAGAGAGGGAGAGAGAGAGAGAGGGAGAGGGAGAGAGGGAGAGAGAGTTGAAGATAAATAGAGGTGGAGAGAGAGTGAGGAAGATGTAGATAGATAGAAGAGGGAGGGGCTCCTGCAGAGAGAGAGAAAGATATGAAGAGAAAGAGAGATAGTTGAAGAGAGAGATAGAGATAGTTAAATAGAGAGATGTAGCGAGAGATGAAGAGAGAGATATGGAGAGAGGGTGAGGAAGAGAGAGATGGAGAGAGAGGGTGAGGAAGATGCAGAGAGAGAGAGAGAGGAGAGAGACAGAGAGGAGAGACAGAGAGACACTGGAATCGGCATGGTGGCATGGTGCCATCTCAAATGCCAGCGGCCCCCAGCGCGCCCCACAGTCTATTGTGGTGGTAGGCTGATATACGAGGAGCCACGGCCGATTATATGCAGAGCGAGGGGAGGGGGTGTAGGCATGACGACGGGCGAGGGTTTGATTATATGCAGCGTGAGGGGAGAGAGATATGGGGGGGGGGGTAGGAATAACGACGGGTGAGGGTTTGAAGGCTCAGATGTAATAATCCCTGGGACGCTGGGATGAGTTGGACTCGCCCCGCTCTGTGTGTACAGTCCGGAAAGCCTTTGTGTACCCCCCCCCCCCCCCCCTCGGCCGCTTAAAGCATGTCCTGCGTGGCATATCACATGCATTAGACTCCGGGGAAGGGGGGCGTGGGGGGGGGGGGGGGGGGGGGCACATGAAAGAGGACACGGACACAAACACAAACAGTGCGCCGCGACTGCGGAGGAGCAAATTGAAACTCATCTGACCACAAACAATATATAGGGACCTGTCTCTCTCTCTCTCTCTCTCTCTCCATCTCTCTCTCTTTCTCTCTCTCTCTCTCTCTCTCTCTATCTATCTCTCTCTGTCTCTTTCTCTATATCTCTCTTGTGCACTCTCTCTCTTTCTATATCTCTCTCACTCTCTTGCTCTCTCTCTCTATCTATCTCTCTCTCTATCCTTCTCTCTCTCTTTCTCTATCTCTCTCTTGTGCACTCTCTCTCTCTCTTTCTATCTCTCTCTCTCTCTCTCTTCCTGGCTTGGCCACAGGAGGAGCCCTGTCTATAAAGCCCCCCCATCCTCCTCCTCCTCCCCCTCCCTCCTCCTCCTCCCCCTCCTCCCCTCCTCCTCCTCCTCCTCCTCCTCCTCCTCCTCCCCTCCCCCTCCCCTCCTCCTCCTCCCCCTCCCCCTCCTCCTCCTCCTCCTCCTCCCCCTCCTCCCCTCCTCCTCCTCCTCCTCCTCCTCCTCCTCCTCCTCCTCCTCCTCCTCCTCCTCCTCCTCCTCCTCCTCTCTCTCACCCTGGATGCTGGTAACTTCCACTAACGGGGCTGGCAGGCATCTCTCTGACCCATGTTTGCATTTCCGGAATCAGTTCAAAAGTCACATAACTGGTCATTTCATGGGGGGGGGGGTAAGGGGGGGGGGTACCGCTGGCTAATGTGCTTAGCGGCGTTCGGGGGTCGGCTCGCCCTTCGCTGAGCAATGCTTTCAGGACGACGAGAAAACCAATCAAAATTAATTAGGGGGAGCGCCGTGTTTTAGGGTGAGAGACACACGGGGGAGACTTTCCAAAACACAGGAAGTCAGAGCGCAGTTATTAAATCCCCTCCCCCTCCTTGTTAATCGTGCCGTGAAGGTGTCCTCCTCGCTGCCACGTTGATTCATCTCCACTCAGCCGTTTTGCACTTCAACCTCCCCTGACAGTGGCTCAGGAGGTAGAGAGCGGTCGTCTGGTAATCAAGAAGGTTCCCCGTTAATTCCCAAGTGTCCTTGAGCGAGACACTTACTTTTAACCCACGATTGCTCCCGAGGAGCAGGTCGGCATCCACCTTGCGTGGTCGCCTCCGCCGTCGGTGTGTGAGACAGTGTGTGAGTGAATGTGTGAGTGAATGTGTGTGTGAATGTGTGAGTGAATGTGTGAGTGAATGTGTGAGTGAATGTGTGTGTGAATGTGTGAGTGAATGTGTGAGTGAATGTGTGAGTGAATGTGTGTGTGA
This sequence comes from Notolepis coatsorum, assembly GCF_963971535.1. NCBI lineage: Eukaryota > Metazoa > Chordata > Actinopteri > Aulopiformes > Paralepididae > Notolepis > Notolepis coatsorum. The sequence continues at coordinate 8,627,280 of NC_140182.1, forward strand.
ATGTGTGAGTGAATGTGTGAATGTGTGAGTGAATGTGTGAGTGAATGTGTGAGTGAATGTGTGAGTGAATGTGTGAGTGAATGTGTGAGTGAGTGTGTGAGTGAATGTGTGTGTGAATGTGTGAGTGAATGTGTGAGTGAATGTGTGAGTGAATGTGTGAGTGAATGTGTGTGTGAATGTGTGAGTGAATGTGTGTGTGAATGTGTGAGTGAATGTGTGAGTGAATGTGTGAGTGAATGTGTGAGTGAATGTGTGAGTGAATGTGTGAGTGAATGTGTGTGTGAATGTGTGAGTGAATGTGTGTGTGAATGTGTGAGTGAATGTGTGAGTGAGTGTGTGAGTGAATGTGTGAGTGAGTGTGTGAGTGAATGTGTGTGTGAATGTGTGGGTCAATGTGTGAGTGAGTGTGTGAGTGAGTGTGTGTGTGAATGTGTGATCGAATGTGTGGGTCAATGTGTGAGTGAATGTGTGAGTGAATGTGTGTGAGTGAGTGTGTGAGTGAATGTGTGAGTGAATGTGTGGGTGAATGTGTGGGTGAATGTGTGAGTGAATGTGTGGGTCAATGTGTGTGTGAATGTGTGAGTGAATGTGTGAGTGAATGTGTGAGTGAATGTGTGGGTGAATGTGTGGGTGAATGTGTGAGTGAATGTGTGGGTCAATGTGTGTGTGAATGTGTGAGTGAATGTGTGAGTGAATGTGTGGGTCAATGTGTGAGTGAATGTGTGATCGAATGTGTGGGTCAATGTGTGTGTGAATGTGTGTGTGAATGTGTGATCGAATGTGTGGGTCAATGTGTGTGTGAATGTGTGTGTGAATGTGTGTGTGAATGTGCGAGTCAATGTGTGAGTGAATTATATCTATGTGTTAATTTGTTACATTTAGTTTCACTAAGTTAGGAAAGTAATGTTTTAAGTCGAGCCTGATGTTGCCTTGTTGCACAAAAGAATGATCCCAGTCTCTTCCACACAGTGACAGTGAGGCATACAGTTTATTAATTGAAGGAAGTTTATTTTCTGTCACAAACAAATCAAAAACACACTTGTGATCCTTTACAATTCTTAAAAACAAAATATATTTGAATACTTGGTATACTGAACTTGGATTAAATGTTTTTTGTTTTACTTTAAAAAAAAAAAATTGGACAATGGGTATCGGATCGGTATCGGTATTGGCCGATACCCAAACCCAGGTATCGGTATCGGGACTGAAAAAGTCGGATCGGTGCATCCCTAGTGAAATGTGAGGAACACAAAATTGTAAAGCGCTTTGGATAAAAGCTGTTATATATAAATGCACCGTGTACCATCATGTTGGACCGTATGGTAATGAGACGAACGTCACCGCCATCAACTACGCCCCAAAACTATGGAACAAACTGCCCAAAAACATCAGGGAAGTCAACTTGCAACTCGACAGCTTTAAAACCCATCTCTTTGCTCAAGCATTTAAATACGGCCGTCTGGTAATCAGAAGGTTCCTTATTAATTCGAAGTGTCCTCGAGCGAGAGACACTTAACCCCCAACTGCTCGACCCCGATGAGCAAGTTGGCACCTCGCACTGTGAGCGAATGGGTGAAAACGTGCCGTATAAATCAAGTCCGTTTACCATCTATCATACCCTCGAACCACCCAAAGTTATTGGTCGACTTGCCTTTAAATATAAAGCTGATTGGAACAAACTGCCTATTAGTTCACTCAGATCTCTCACGTATTACCGGTTATCTTTGTTTACTCATCTGCAGACTACTTGCACTTGTTACTAATTGCATCTGATGTACTGTGTTATGGTTTACATGTTGTTTACAGATCAAACTGTAATTTTTCATGTACACTTATATGGGAACAACATATATATATTGACGATCCTCTTGGGAGGAATCAGTGTGGACTGTGGGGGGTGAGCTTGGGAGAGCGTCTGTCAGTGGATACGTGTATTTTGTTGTCCTGTGTTTTGTTTTGTTATGTATTGTATTATTCTATATGAATTGAAAATGGGGGACCCTGATGGAAACAAAACAAACGTCTTTCTCAGGTCTGCATCCCCTTAACAATTGTGTGTATTGAGCCGTACTGTATTGTACCCATTCTGCAATCTGTTAAATAAAGTTTTCATTCATTCATTCATTCATTCATTCATTCATTCATTCATTCATTCATGTTTTGTATTTTATGTTAAGGACCCCCTCAAAAAACGAGATCGCATATCTCAAGGGGTTTATCCTTCAAACACATGTCAAATACATTTCCAATTTTAGTCCTAAGAACCTCACGTAGAACCTCCCTGTTTGTCATGGAAACCATTTTTGGAAGAAGGCGTGAGCTGGGCTTGACAGCTTGCTTCGCCCGCGGTGAGTTCTTACAGTGGAAAGGGGCCATTAGTTAAACTTCTTTAGTTCCGAGCCAAGTTTTTTCTCTCTCTCAGCTCTGAAGCCTTAAAGTGACGGTGTTTACCAAAAAAAGACGGCTGGCTGTTGAACGGCTTCCAAACTTTAGTCCCGGTGTTCAGCTGAGCAGCACAAATGAAAACAGACGAGGTATCAGGACCGATTCCTCGGGTACAGTAAGACTATCAGCAGCGGAAAAACACTGCCTGCTCTCTCTCACACATGTGTGCACACGGGCACACACGCACACACCTCTCTCTTAATCTCTCTCTCACCTGGGTACAGTGCGCTCTCTCTCTCACCTCATATCTCTTTCTCTCTCTCTCTCTCTCTCGCCTCATATCTCTCTCTCACCTCATATCTCTCTCTCTCTCTCTCTCTCTCTGGTTGAGTGCCTTTCCTTCTCAATTCCCCCCTAAACCCTCCTCTACGAGGACATTTTCTTAATTGCAAATATGTTTCCCATAAAACTTCCAAGCATCCAAGCGGCAAAGAGACCGTGTATTTTTTTGCTTGAATTAAATACTTTCCCCCCCCCCCCTTTTCTCCTTGCAGTCTGAGTGTTTAAGAATCAAACGGAAGGCCAGAGGCTGCAGCAACTTACAGTAAGAGCCGAGGGTTTGGATTAAGCTCCTTCTTAGTACAGTAATAATATTAACATGGAGCGGGGCTGTAGATGTACTTCTCTGGAGAGAAACTAGCATCACAATATGAGGGAGTAGTGTTGTCAAAAAATATAGAAAAATCGATACATATCGATTCTGAATATTTAAAACGGTTTCAATACTCATTTCCCGAAATATCGATATTTAATTATTCATAAAAAAAATGTATAAGGAAGTTGCATTGTTTATTTCAATACCTGTAATAGTACAGTAGTCCACACACACACACATGTGCATCATATTTTCATATTCAGATCACATTCTTTCTTTCCTATATTTACGTCTTTCTACTATTACCCTGCCCATACCTCCCCTCCCATACCTCCTCCTTTCCCCAAGGCGATCAATAAAGGAATATCTTATCTTATCTTATCTATGGACAGATGAGAAGACGGTGGATATCTATATAGAGCTGGGGGACTAGACCTCATGGTGGATATCTATATAGAGCTGGGAGACTAGAACACATGGTGGATATCTCTATAGAGCTGGGAGACTAGAACACATGGTGGATATCTCTATAGAGCTGGGAGACTAGAACACATGGTGGATATCTCTATAGAGCTGGGAGACTAGAACACATGGTGGATATCTCTATAGAGCTGGGAGACTAGAACACATGGTGGATATCTCTATAGAGCTGGGAGACTAGAACACATGGTGGATATCTCTACAGAGCTGGGGGACTAGACCTCATGGTGGATATCTATATAGAGCTGGGAGACTAGAACACATGGTGGATATCTCTATAGAGCTGGGAGACTAGAACACATGGTGGATATCTCTACAGAGCTGGGGGACTAGAACACATGGTGGATATCTCTGTAGAGCTGGGAGACTAGAACACATGGTGGATATCTCTGTAGAGCTGGGAGACTAGAACACATGGTGGATATCTCTACAGAGCTGGGGGACTAGAACACATGGTGGATATCTATATAGAGCTGGGGACTAGAACACATGGTGGATATCTATATAGAGCTGGGGGACTAGAACACATGGTGGATATCTATATAGAGCTGGGAGACTAGAACACATGGTGGATATCTCTATAGAGCTGGGGGACTAGAACACATGGTGGATATCTATATAGAGCTGGGGGACTAGAACACATGGTGGATATCTCTATAGAGCTGGGAGACTAGACCTCATGGTGGATATCTCTATAGAGCTGGGGGACTAGAACACATGGTGGATATCTCTATAGAGCTGGGGGACTAGACCTCATGGTGGATATCTCTATAGAGCTGGGAGACTAGAACACATGGTGGATATCTCTGTAGAGCTGGGAGACTAGAACACATGGTGGATATCTCTATAGAGCTGGGAGACTAGAACACATGGTGGATATATCTCTATAGAGCTGGGAGACTAGACCTCATGGTGGATATCTCTATAGAGCTGGGAGACTAGAACACATGGTGGATATCTCTGTAGAGCTGGGAGACTAGAACACATGGTGGATATCTCTATAGAGCTGGGAGACTAGACCTCATGGTGGATATCTCTATAGAGCTGGGGGACTAGAACACATGGTGGATATCTCTATAGAGCTGGGGGACTAGACCTCATGGTGGATATCTCTATAGAGCTGGGAGACTAGAACACATGGTGGATATCTCTATAGAGCTGGGAGACTAGACCTCATGGTGGATATCTCTATAGAGCTGGGAGACTAGAACACATGGTGGATATATCTCTATAGAGCTGGGGACTAGAACACATGGTGGATATCTCTATAGAGCTGGGAGACTAGACCTCATGGTGGATATCTCTATAGAGCTGGGAGACTA
>NC_140182.1:8632321-8637321 GCF_963971535.1 Notolepis coatsorum
TGTCCCACCGGATCCACAGGAGCGAGTTCTTATCTCCCCAGGACGGCCTTTTAAAGAGTCGGCCCTTTAAATCCAGCCCTGCAGGGCTCCCGCTTGATGGCCAGCCTAACGTCGAAGGTCCCTCCAGTCACCATTCAAATGGCTTTTTTATTGTTGTTTCTTTTCAGCAAATAGCTGGAAGATCTCCTATGGTCACAGTGGGAACAGGTGTATTTGAGGAAGGGGATGTACTGATAACATTTACATTTAGTCATTTAGTCATTTAGCTGCTACGCTTTTATCCAAAGCGACTTACAAGTTCTGTACAACAAGTCATCAGGAAGGAAGGGCACAACTCTATCAGCTGAGCAACAATGTTCATCAAAGTGTTGAGTGCTACAGTGTAGGTTAGTTTATTAGGACAAGTGGATGACAGTAAGGTTAGTTAGGGTTAGATTAAAAAAAGATTGGACAGGTTTCGGCTGTCCTAACTGGCGTGGGTAGTTCATTCCACCATTGTGTGATAAGTACTGATACATCAAGTAGGAATATAATAATAATAATAATAATAATAATAATAATAATAATAATAATAATAATAATAATAATAATAATAATAATAATAATAATAATAATAATAATAATAAACGGTATTAGTATAGCACCTTTCATATACGAATTGCAGCCAAAGTGCTCCACAGCAGTAATGTAGACATACTTTACATATTCTTATCATATATATCCATATCTGTCTGAATATACCTGCATATAATCCTTCTATATACCTACTTATACACCTGCATATAACCCATATAACTTTATTTATTAGGACAAGTGCATGACAGTAAGGTTAGTTAGGGTTAGATTTTTTTTTTTTTTTTTTTTTTTTTTTTTTTTTATATATATTTTTTTCAGATAATGGCTGAAGAAGTGCGTCTTTAGTCGACGGCGAAAGATTGGACAGGTTTCGGCTGTCCTCCTAACTGTGGTGGGCAGTTCATTCCACCATTGTGGGGCAAGGACCGAGAATAGGCGACTTCTCTTTGATGCATACATTTAGCACATAATGGCCACTATAGAAACCACAGCATATAAAACCCTAAAATCGGCGGAATCAGAGCAGAATACTTTGCCTGCAGAGCGGTTGTTTGTGTTACCAACAACCTTCCTTTTGAAAAGGTCACTGGGGGGGGGGGGGGGGGGGGGGGGGGGGGGGGGGGGGGGGGGGGGGGGGGGGGAGTGAGGAGGGGAAGTACAAACCTCACGATGTGGCTGCTGTGGTCTATCAGATCAGCTGGGGGCCTGTGTTGACCCCCCCCCCCCCCCCCCCCCCCCATCCCCCCACCCCACGCACTGACACACTTTCACTTTCCCCTCAGAGAGCAAACCTCTGCTCTCCCCCCAGCAGCGCATCGCGGGCCACTGGAGAGGAAACGAGCGTGAGCAGCAGCGCCCGATCTTCCAGCCCACCAGATAACCACCGCCAGGAGCTCCCCGTCCTCCCCGTCCACCCCGCCGACAAGAGGTCATCACAGGATCCTGGCGGCGACCTGCTGGTCGACGACGTCCAGCTATAGCAGCAGATCAACCAGGCTGGCGGCTGTCAACCCGGGGTGCCCAGAGAGAGAGAGGGAGACACATCCTCTGGACGGAGGGTCCTGGGGGGGATTATAGCCATTAGCATTGGTAGTCTGTGTGTTTAGCTAGCGGGGCCTGATGAATGGAGCCGGGGACAAGAGGCGGTGGCCGCGGCCTATTCTTTAGGCAGGGAAGTGTCACTGTTTCAGCTGCTAATGACACCTTATATACGCATATGCGGCGCATTCATGCATAATATATGAGAGGAATTCCGGCGTCTGTTGGTATGTCGTGGCTGCTTCGGAGGCTGTGACGTCGTCGTCGTCTCTGAATGAATGAATGACCTTTATTTGTATAGCACCCTTCACTGCACGGATGAATGCACAGGGTGCTTTTACACTACAGCTTAGTATATCAAACAAAAACAAAAATATGAAATAAATGACGACAACAACAACAGACAGCAGTTATTAAAAACAGTGAACCAAATAAAACAATAGAATAAAAAGAATTTAAATAAAATCATCAGTCAATAACTAAAAAAAAACTATAGGAACAGTGAGGACAAAGGGTGACCATATATGACCAAAATCCTGTCTGAACATGTGTGTTTTTAGCTGTTTTCTTTTTAAAGAGTTTTCTGAGGGGGCAGTTCGCAGGTCCAGGGGGAGAGCGTTCCAGAGCCTTGGTGCCGTCACCTCTGGTCCCTGAGTAGGATTTTTTTCTTTTTCTTTTATCAACTTTTTCTCCCATTTTCTATTTTTCGCCCATCCCAATTTCGTATCGTCCAATTCTATCTAATTCTATTCTCGAACGCTGTTAGGCCATGCCTCCCACAAGCCGGCTGCAATGTGGACGAAGCCTTGCATCACGTGTCCCCTCCGGTACTCGAGGAAGCAGCAGTCGCATCTTTTCACCTGCACAGCGCAATCTCTCAGCGGCGGGGGTCTGCGTGGGAGGGTACGCCGCCCCCGTCGCTTCCTGATTCTACTGCGCAGGCGCACCAACCGACCTGTAGGAGTCGCTGTCCACAACATCCGATCCCCACCCACCAGCTTCCCACCCCCTAATACTGCCAATTGTATTAGTATGAACGACCAGCCAAGCTGATAGCAATGCGGAGAGCTGGGCTCGAACCCAGCGTCTCCTGCATTGGTGGTGAGCGCCTTGCCCACTGCACCACCTAGCCACCTCTGAGTAGGATTTCGTATGCATTTTTTGCGTGTTATTATTATTATTTTTTGATCAGTGTAGTTGATAATATAAGATATTCCTTTATTGATCCCGTTGGGAGAAATTCAGGCATCATAGCAGCATGGGGAAGGGGGGATGGGAGGTACAGGTATGGGCAGGGTAATAGGGTAGTAGTAGAAATACAGAAATACAGGCAATACAAATTATAGTACAGTAGAAAAGAAAAAATAGGCAGTGTAAACTACATATTTACCTCTGAATATACGCATGTGAGCAAGTAGGCAGATTAGATCCGATTAGAATAGATTATATTGGATTAAAACGTATTGTCATCATACAGCACAAATACAGTACAATGAAAAGAAGTTTGGCATCCAACCAGAGTGCAAATGTAACAGTAAAGTACAATAGTAATATACAATGTACAGGTGATTAAACTGGGTATAAAAATATATAAATGACTACTACTGAGTAATAGTGCTAATCAGATGTATGTACAGAGTTGTAGTATTAATATTTTACATTTACATTTACATTTAGTCATTTAGCTGACGCTTTTATCCAAAGCGACTTACAAGTTCTGTACGACAAGTCATCAGGAAGAAGGGCACAACTCTATCAGCTGAGTAACAATGTTCATCAAAGTGTTGAGCGCTACAGTGTAGGTTAGTTTATTGGACAAGTGCATGACAGTAAGGTTAGTTAGGGTTATATATATATATTTTTTTTTCCCCATTTCAGATAATGATTGAAGAAATGCGTCTTTAGTCGAATGTACAGTGATACAGGTATAAAGACACTATGGTAGTAAATCATACTGGCCAGCAGTGTAACTAGTAAGAGTATAGGTAAGGGATATGTACAGATATAGTATCACTATCTCTATCTGTACATATTGAATACAAAATTATTCAATAAATAAACCATAAATCATCTTACTGTTAACACAATCTGCGCCAACAACGTTTATATACGTGTTTGCTCGACAACCGTTGAACGCCAACCACGTACTGTATGTTATTTGGTCCGTTTTAATTTTAAAAAATTTCGATTTTAATATTCTATTCAATGTCACGGACCTGTATGTTGCCGTTAAAAGGCATACTGGGACCCTGAGGGTGCAGTACAGGCCAGATCCGGCTAGGTGGCAGTATCGAGAGTGCAGTAAACCCTGTTCCAGACCGTGTGTTACGTTTAAACCCCTCCGGGCGATGAATTTAGATGGAGCCAAGTAGATCGCTTCATCCGACCACTTCTAAACGCATCTAGCACACTCGATCCATAAATTGTGCCAAATTATGTCCGGGACCAGATGGACACCAATACTGGAAATCGCGAGCAGACAATTGGAGGAATATGCCCGATCAAAGGTAAGGACTATCTGACGTCAATTCCAGCTTGATCGTACAATGTTTTCATATCGATCGAGCTGATCAGCGTGTGTGGGGTTCACAACGAATGCCGTTACTGGCAATCAAAGCATCAGAAAAGACCCCCCCCCCCCCCTTTCATGCATTCATGATGAAACATAATACCTATTATATACATTTGATTTGGAAATAGTAGCGTGTCCAGGGATGAAACGCCAATGCTTTTAGTAGAATTCACGTAGGGCCCTATAACTCAGCTCTCCAGGAATTAGCCCGGATCACTCGAAACTATTCACCACGGGATAACGCGCGAACGTATTCATGTAAAAATCTATTCTTCTTGGACAGAAGATAGTTACTGTCAAATGACCATAGTATTGTATCCATAGCTATAATATAGAATATAGATATAGCTCTATAAACAAGGTGATGCACTCATATCTTTTAAAGTGTGGCCTAGCTAGAACAGGATGAGGAAAATGGCCGGCGCTGAATGAGTTATTAAAGGAGTACTTTACAAACAGATTATGCAGATTTATTTTGCACATAATCGCACACACATTCAAAGTTAATTATATTGTTTACACGGTTTCTTTTCTTCTCATATTTTAATATTCAGATAAAATTGTATTGCACAATTTCTTTCTTTCGTCTATTACCCTGCCCATACCTGTACCTCCCCTCCCCCTAATACGGCTATTATTCATTATCAAACTATAATATCCACATAATTTGGGGATTTTTCCAAAGGGGAAACAACCTCATTGTTCTAATCTTGAACACAATCGAGTGATCACTATTACTCAGTAGTACTACTTTATATATTTTATACCCAGTTTAATCTCATGTACATTGTATATAACTATTGCACTGTACCGT
>NC_140182.1:8642321-8665922 GCF_963971535.1 Notolepis coatsorum
GAGAGAACAGGGAGAGAGGAGAGAGAACAGGGAGAGAGAGAGGAGAGAGAACAGGGAGAGAGAGAGAGGAGAGAGAACAGGGAGAGAGGAGAGAGAACAAGGAGAGAGGAGACTGAACAGGGAGAGAGGAGAGAGAACAAGGAGAGAAGGGAGAGAGAACAGGGAGAGAGGAGAGAGAACAGGGAGGGAGAGAGAACAGGGAGAAGAGAGAGAACAGGGAGAGAGGAGAGAGAACAGGGAGAGAGAGGAGAGAGAACAGGGAGGGAGATAGGAGAGAGAACAGGGAGAGAGAGATGAGAGAGAACAGGGAGAGAGAGAGGAGAGAGAACAGGGAGAGAGGAGAGAGAACAAGGAGAGAGGAGACTGAACAGGGAGAGAGGAGAGAGAACAAGGAGAGAAGGGAGAGAGAACAAGGAGAGAAAAGAGAGAACAGGGAGGGAGAGAGAACAGGGAGAAGAGAGAGAACAGGGAGAGAGGAGAGAGAACAGGGAGATAGGAGAGAGAACAGGGAGGGAGAGAGAACAGGGAGAAGAGAGAGAACAGGGAGAAGAGAGAGAACAGGGAGAGAGGAGAGAGAACAGGGAGGGAGAGAGAACAGGGAGAAGATAGAGAACAGGGAGAGAGGAGAGAGAACAGGGAGAGAGAGGAGAGAGAACAGGGAGAGAGAGAGAGGAGAGAGAACAGGGAGAAGAGATAGAACAGGGGGAGAGGAGAAAGAACAGGGAGAGAGAGGAGAGAGAACAGGGAGGGAGAGAGAGAACAGGGAGGGAGAGATGAGAGAGAACATGGAGGGAGAGAGGAGAGAGAACAGGGAGAAAGGAGAGAGAACAGGGAGAGAGAGAGAACAGGGAGAGAGGAGAGAGAACATGGAGGGAGAGAGAACAGGGAGAGAGGAGAGAGAACAGGGAGAAGATATAGAACAGGGGGAGAGGAGAAAGAACAGGGAGAGAGGAGAGAGAACAGGGAGGGAGAGGAGAGAGAACAGGGAGAGAGGAGAGAGAGAGAACAGGGAGAGAGGAGAGAGAGAGAGAACAGGGAGGGAGAAGAGATAGAACAGGGGGAGAGGAGAAAGAACAGGGAGAGAGAGGAGAGAGAACAGGGAGGGAGAGGAGAGAGAACATGGAGGGAGAGAGGAGAGAGAACAGGGAGAAAGGAGAGAGAACAGGGAGAGAGAGAGAACAGGGAGAGAGGAGAGAGAACATGGAGGGAGAGAGAACAGGGAGAGAGGAGAGAGAACAGGGAGGGAGAGAGGAGAGAGAACAGGGAGAGAGGAGAGAGAACAGGGAGAGAGGAGAGAGAACAGGGAGAGAGGAGAGAGAACAGGGAGAGAGGAGAGAGAACAGGGAGAGAGGAGAGAGAGAGAGAACAGGGAGAGAGAGAGGAGAGAGAACAGGGAGGGAGGAGAGAGAACAGGGAGAGAGAGGAGAGAGAACATGGAGGGAGAGAGGAGAGAGAACAGGGAGAGAGAGAGGAGAGAGAACGGGGAGAGAGAGAGAACAGGGAGAGAGGAGAGAGAACAGAGAGAGAGGAGAGAGAACAGGGAGAGAGGAGAGAGAACAGGGAGAGAGGAGAGAGAACAGGGAGAGAGAGGAGAGAGAACAGGGAGAGAGAACAGCGAGGGAGAGGAGAGAGAACAGGGAGAGGAGAGAGAACAGGGATAGAGGAGAGAGAACAGGGAGAGAGAGAGGAGAGAGAACAGGGAGAGAGGAGAGAGAACAGGGAGAGAGGAGAGAGAACAGGAAGAGAGGAGAGAGAACAGGGAGAGAGGAGAGAGAACAGGGAGAGAGGAGAGAGAACAGGGAGAGAGAGGAGAGAGAACAGGGAGAGAGGAGAGAGAACAGGGAGAGAGGAGAAAGAACAGGGAGAGAGGAGAGAGAACAGGGAGAGAGGAGAAAGAACAGGGAGAGAGGAGAGAGAACAGGGAGCGAGGAGAGAGAACAGGGAGCGAGGAGAGAGAACAGGGAGAGAGGAGAGAGAACAGGGAGAGAGGAGAAAGAACAGGGAGAGAGGAGAGAGAACAGGGAGCGAGGAGAGAGAACAGGGAGAGAGGAGAGAGAACAGGGAGAGAGGAGAAAGAACAGGGAGAGAGGAGAGAGAACAGGGAGCGAGGAGAGAGAACAGGGAGAGAGAGGAGAGAGATATGGCTATAACCAAGTTCTGTTAGTTAGGGGCGACGCTTGGCATCACCTACTGCACTCCCTCGCGTACGTGCACGCGTACTGAATAACATTCCACAAATATACCTTTAATACCAGTATTAGTCTGACCACACCCCTCATCAGCTTACCTTCATAAGCAGGTGTGTGGTCACCTGCTCTCCTCCTTCCCAAGCTTTCACCACAAGGTGAGGTCAAGGGCTGCAGCGGCCGTCTGATGCCAAGCGTCGCCCCTAACTAACAGAACTTGGTTATAGCCATAACCTAACGTTCTGTTTCGTTAAGGGGCTCTGCTTGGCATCACCTACTGCACAAGGGAGGCCAAGCGGAGCCGCTGGCTGACAAATACACCCCGCTGACAGCCCCCCACAACCATCAGAACAGGGAGGGCCGAGCCCCCCCGACCCCCCCTAATGGAGGGCATCCCCCCTATTAGGGGCTTCACGGGAGGGCGACGGACCCGACCGTGCGAAGAGGCACTCAAGCAACCCAACGCACAGGGTGAGCAGACCGTGGCTTGACCCCACGACTACACCCACGCACAACCCGCATGCCACCCGGGAACGAACGTAGGAACAACCTCGTCACCGCCCCCAGAATCACGGGGTCAAGGGCAAACCCAACCCCGTGGCAAGGCCGTAGCAGCGGAGCGCGAAGGAAGACCCAGACCCATCAAAGGACTGGACTCCCTGGAATGGGGGCCCGGAGAAGGCCATGATGCCAGCATCAAGACCCCACCAGGGGGGCACCTAGTGACCCCGCCCCCCACATCGCCAGCGTATTCGGACAAAGGCCCCTCAGCCGAGCGGGCCCTGTCCTCCCCAACAGCACACCGCCTGGAACACAGGCCCTGCAACAGGCAGACAGCATGGTCATAACACACAAGAGTTAACCAACGGAAGCAGGCAGTGCACCGGGGAAAAAGACCAGGCAACAGGCTGTCAACCCAAGCCTGGAAAACTGCGGACGAGGCAGGCGCCAGAAAGGACAGCTGAAAACAGCCGCCCCGGCGGAAGGGGCGTATGCTGGCGTTGTCGCATAACCAAGCTTTTAAACAGCACGTCAGAAGTGGGACCCATAGACCACCCGACCCCTGACAGCTGCCCACAGAAAAAGCCCATACGATCGGCAGACGTCATGAACGTGCAGGGGCACCCTCAACCGGAGAACCGGGAGTTGACACTGCAGCAACACACCAGAGAACCAACCACCCAGGCATCACCCCATGCAACGGTTGGTCCCATAACCCCTCAGGAAAGAAACCCCAAAACACATCTGCGGCACCGCCGCAGCCCGCGTTCCGGTTCCCAACAGGGCTATCCCGGGCCTACGGGTCAACGAGCATCACCCCGGACCGGGCCCGGTGATACGGGGAGCACAGGGTCCCCCGAGGAGGTTAAACCCACCCAACAGGCCCCTCAGCGCCAAAACGCAAGAGAAGAGCGTAAAAATGGAAGACCAGCCCCAGCACCCCGCACTCGGTATTCCCAGGAGGTCACCCAACCAAGTACCAACCAAGACCAACCCGTACAGCGGCCGAGATCCGACGAGATCGGACGCGTACAGGTCGGCACGGCCGTAAGCCATTACGACAGTGCAGAATACAACGCACCCAACAAGGGTCCCATAACGCTCAACCCTGTGACACCCGGATCGACCTAGCATTTTTCCCCCTGAAAAAACCCCAAGTCCCTCAGGGTACCAGAACAGCAGATCTGCATCCCCAGCGGACAACGGGTGCAACTGATCTGGACCAGCGCGACCAGAACCAGTCCCGTGCCCTAATCACGCCGACCTGCCAACCCCAGGAGAAGGGGCAGATATGCGCATTTGATCCCAACACAAAAAAGAAGGCGCCACCCAGACGTGTCGGTATGAACCGCGTCCGGTGGCCCACCCCTAGGGCGTGAGACCCTTCCCCATATGTCCAGACCCATTCCGTCATCATCCCCTGACATGAACGGGAACCCATCGACAACACACAGGATGTCGGAAGAGGAAAAACCCCCATCCCAATTGCTCCATAAAAACGCTGTTTCACCCAAGCAAACAAGGCGCGCCAGTCAGCCAATGGCCCAAAAGCACATCCTGAGCCAGCACTATGTGTGCGTTCGGACATACCCACATCAACAATAGGCCGTTTAGACCACCATATTGAATCCCCAAGACGCCCAGGGAAACGACAAGAGGGGCGAGATGCAATCAACCCCATGAATGAATGAATGAAAAATTTACCCAACAGACTGCAGTACAGGAATACACACAATAGGATAAGGGGAGGCAGACCTGAGAAAGACGTTAGTCTTGTTTCCATCAGGGACCCTCATTTCCAATCCATCAAGACACATTCAACTCTTTATAAAAATAAAGAAAAGGCATCACCCGTATGACCTAACTGCACAGCTGGGAGTAAAAACCCTGCTTTTCACATGATTTTAATCCAGTCACTCCTTTTAATCAGAGTGTAAGACCAGACCCTCCCAGAAACACCTTCCCACATGAGACTACGGTCAAGAAAAAAGATATGTAAACTGTGAGACACGTGACCAATAGACTCAAGTTTGACACATAAACCGGGCGCAGCAGGCCTGTAAGCCCTGCGCCCAACCTCGACATCTTTAAGACACCAGCTCATGGAAGGCGTCGCCATAGCAACAACGCTACAACGGGCGGGGAAAAACCCACCGGATCCTGTCATAACAGGAGTCGGTAGAATACCCCTTCCCCCCCCCCCCCCCCCCCCCCCTGTCAAGCACTGGCTTGGCCCTGACTGGCTCAGCAGAAAAGATCAAAAATCCCCTAAACCAATCAAGTGGGAAAGGAGGGGTTTATTCGACACCCCCTCCCGAAAACACACCCTCTATCCCTACACACAGAAACGCAACCGTAGCCATCTTGAAAAACCTCCGGTAGAAAACAATGCATAGCATAAGCTAATACAATGCCTGCTACCCACAAAAAGTGTAAGAGGTTTCACAACAACATAAGTCGCCTGTGCGTGAATCCTATACCCGTTGCCTATGTCATACATAGGAAAAACGCCGAACGAGAGTAACGGCTAGGCCGTGAAAAAGTGTGCGTACGAGCATTACTGCAACTAAACAACACAGCATTGTGAAACACATATACTTAGTTAAAGCAATGGAATAACACCAGTTCTAATTGCATGTGGAGCATCAAGCTAAAAATAACCTATTACCGAGTGTAAGTTGCAGACCTTGCTTAACCTCGTAACACAACACAACTCACCCCCCAACGTAAACAGGGTAGATTCATATATACACAACCCCACCATATGATTTGTTTGAAGAAACACACAGTTTGTTCGGCCAAAACACAGTCCCCCTTATGTCGGGGAACTTTTTTTTTTTTTATTAATACTAATAAAGTGTAAGGCACAAAATCATAGAGGGGCCGGGAAGGGTGTAGGAGAGGGGATACAGAGGGGAAAAAAGTCACTCTCAACGGCGTCTGCCACCTCGCGCCGCTCGAGTCTTGCCACCCCGGGGAGCCCCGGAGGGACGGTAGGTTACAGTCTGCTGGACACGACGTTCCCTACCGTCTCCTCCGGTCTGGGATGGGCCGGCGGTGGCCGAAGCGCCGTTTCGTCCCCTGGCCCTCTTGGCAGGGCCAGCAGCGGCGGCGGAGGCAGTGGTAGCGGCGACGGAGACAGCTCGACGTCGCGGAAGCCTTCTGCCCCCACCGGCAAGGACGGGAGGCGGAAAATGGGGTTGGAGGACGGATCTCTCCTCTGCCATTTCTCTGCATGTTGAGGTCATCAATTGCAGGGCCTTCCCGAACAGGCCAGCGTCGGAGAGGGCGGCCGTCAGAAGAGGGGCTCTCTTCTTCTCTGGCACACGGGCCTGCTCCAGCCAAAGGTGCCGCTGGCCCAGGGTGGCCAGGGCGCGCACTTTCCCCATGGCTATGGCCAGCACCTGGGAAAGGTGCAGGACAGCTCCCGCAGCCTGGGTGATCTGATCGCATTTTACCTCGTTCAGATCCGTGCCGCCCGTCATTATCCCCGATACAAATCTAGCCAGGTGGGCGATGTTAGACGCCGCAGCCAGCGATTGTGTACCAGCGATGAATGACTGGTCACCCCAATAAGCCAATCGCCTAGCCGACCTCCCCTGGAGGACCGGCTTGCATAGGGGTTCCCACACCATATCCGGACAGAGGAGCGCGGCCATCGGATTGTCAAGCCGAGGCACGCCCTCCCCCATACCTTTGACTAACCCCGACACCCGCGTAACTGGTACGTAGGCGGGAGTTAGTCCCATGATGTTGGACACCGCCTGACCCCGACGAACATAGGCCCCCATCGATGGGAAAAATGGGTAGACAACGTCCACCCCTCTCACTGGGGGACGCTGCCAGGGATGGCCTATGAGGTCATCAGGGACAGGTGCAGGCAATGGCAGCGGCAGCGGCACACCGTTCGCGGTGGCGGCTACCGCCATGAGCTCGGGAAACAAGGCCTGCAGTTCCCCCTGCGAACCTTCCTCCACCGACCCTGCATCCCTTGCGACTGGTCAAGGAGCCACAATCCGATGCGGCCGACAGTAGGGCATCCTGCTGATGAGGCCAAGGTGGTTCCTCGACATCTTCAAACAAGGCGCCCCATGGAGCCATTTCTCCCCCCTCCGGGGTCTCCGGAGGAGGGATACTCTCCTCCACGGGACCATCATACAAGAATCCGTCCGCCTCTTCCATGAAGTCTTCAGTTTCCATCAGAAATCCAGAGTCGGACGCATCCCCGCTGGTCTCCAGCAGCTCCCCAAACCCAGGCCGTTCGCGTCTGCACGCCACCATCTTGCGACGCGAGCGAGCAGACGCGAAAAGTTTGCGTCGCAAATCCTCCGGCTCTAAAACAATCCCCCGTTCATCAACGGGCGATTCCCCAGAACCAGAGGAACCAGAGTCGAGATCAGGCCATCGCCGGAGCGACGGCACCGAACCCTCGGCTCGTCGGTGAGGAAAACTATCCACCGGCAGTCTCCCGGGCTGGGTCGGCAACCACGAGAGTGGCAACAGCCCAGCACCGAAGCGCACGACGGAGGCGGGAATGGAGAACCGGTGGTGAAGAGTAGGTCTAGCGGGTCTACTCTCCGCAGAATACATTATGACCCAAATCTTTTCTTATACAACAAAGTGAGAGAAGAAAAGATTAAGCACAATGTAAACCAGTCACAACTCTTTTCAACTAACAACACGTCAAGTGGGGTACTACCGAGGTACTTCCTTGTGGTGAAAGCGAGAAGGAGGAGAGCAGGTGACCACACACCTGCTTATGAAGGTAAGCTGATGAGGGGTGTGGTCAGACTAATACTGGTATTAAAGGTATATTTGTGGAATGTTATTCAGTACGCGTGCACGTACGCGAGGGAGTGCAGTAGGTGATGCCAAGCAGAGCCCCTTAACGAAACAGAACAGGGAGGAAGAGAGGAGAGAGAACAGGGAGGGAGAGAGAACAGGGAGAGAGGAGAGAGAACGGGGAGAGAGAGAGAAGAGAGAACAGGGAGAGAGAGAGAACAGGGAGAGAGATGAGAGTGGAGAGAACAGGGAGAGAGAGAGAGAACAGGGAGAGAGCAATCTGTTAATAAAATGTTCAATCATTATTGGATATGATTGATTGACCATGACAATTTGGATATTGAATATAGTCAGATATACGAGTCAAATTGGGCCCGACTGGATTATGTGACATTTTACAAGTGAGGATTATTTCACAATTAGGATGAAATACTTGACAATTTGTTGACCCCGACTGTGATTTTGAGTGAAATACCTTACACAGCTAAGGTGTGTCATTGTTCGTCAATAGGTACATTTTTTTTTATAAATAATAATATATACATTTCAGATATTGTTTATGCTCTGAACTAGGAAAACTGCTTTTTCCTTTGATGCTTTCAACACCGCTGGAATGCCCTCCGACTGAATCTGAAGCTGAAGGTTCTTCCTTCTCTTGCCGTGTTAATAATAAGTTGAAATAAAGGTTTGAAATTAAATTAAACGAACCGATAAGCAGGCTGAAAACTGAAGCGCTTCTTCTCGTGTGAATGGAATGTTCCTGCTGCTCGCGAGCCAAGTTAATCATGGTGCAAGAGTGACATCTAGCGGTGGACACGTAGAAGCGCTGGATTGGCTCTGGCCAGCAGGGCACAAGGCTGAGACAAAGTGAGAGAGAGGAGAGACAAGGCATTAAGCAACAACATTTAACATACATGTACAACACATTTATATATTTATATTTACAGCATATATATATACATACATATCTGTCTGAATATGCCTACTTATACACCTGCATATAACCCATATAACTGGTATGATAGCATGTACAATAATGCTGTACCGTATATATATATATATATACACATCTGTCTGTACATACTGTACCTGCATATAATAATTGAGAGGAGAGAGAACAGAGAGAGAGAGAGAGAGAGAGAGAACAGGGAGAGAGGAGAGAGAACAGGGAGAGAGAGAGAGAACAGGGAGAGAGGAGAGAGAAAGAGGAGAGAGAACAGGGTGAGAGAGGAGAGAGAACGGGGAGAGAGAGAGACAGGGAGAGAGGAGAGAGAACAGAGAGAGAGAGAGAACAGGGAGAGAGGAGAGAGAACAGGGAGAGAGAGAGAGAACAGGGAGAGAGGAGAGAGAAAGAGGAGAGAGAACAGGGAGAGAGGAGAGAGAACAGGGAGAGGAGAGAGAACAGGGAGAGGAGAGAGAACAGGGAGAGAGGAGAGAGAACAGGGAGAGAGAGAGGAGAGAGAACAGGGAGAGAGAGAGAGAACAGGGAGAGAGAGAGGAGAGAGAACAGGGAAAGAGGATAGAGAACAGGGAGAGAGGAGAGAGAACAGGGAGAGAGGAGAGAGAGAACAGGGAGGGAGAGAGAGAACAGGGAGAGGAGAGAGAACAGGGAGAGAGAGAGGAGAGAGAACCGGGAAAGAGGATAGAGAACAGGGAGAGAGGAGAGAGAACAGGGAGAGAGGAGAGAGAGAACAGGGAGGGAGAGAGAGAACAGGGAGAGAGGCGAGAGAACAGGGAGGGAGAGAAGAGAGAGAACAGGGAGAGAGGAGAGAGAACAGGGAGGGAGAGAAGAGAGAGAACAGGGAGAGAGGAGAGAGAACAGGGAGATAGAGAGGAGAGAGAACGGGGAGAGAGAGAGAGACAGGGAGAGAGGAGAGAGAACAGAGAGAGAGAACAGGGAGAGGAGAGAGAACAGGGAGAGAGGAGAGAGAAAGAGGAGAGAGAACAGGGAGAGAGGAGAGAGAACAGGGAGAGGAGAGAAGAGAGAGAACAGGGAGAGAGGAGAGAGAACAGGGAGAGAGGAGAGAGAACAGGGAGGGAGAGAAGAGAGAGAACAGGGAGAGAGGAGAGAGAACAGGGAGGGAGAAAAGAGAGAGAACAGGGAGAGAGGAGAGAGAACAGGGAGATAGAGAGGAGAGAGAACGGGGAGAGAGAGAGAGACAGGGAGAGAGGAGAGAGAACAGAGAGAGAGAACAGGGAGAGGAGAGAGAACAGGGAGAGAGGAGAGAGAAAGAGGAGAGAGAACAGGGAGAGAGGAGAGAGAACAGGGAGAGGAGAGAGAACAGGGAGAGGAGAGAGAACAGGGAGAGAGGAGAAAGAACAGGGAGAGAGGAGAGAGAGAGAACGGGGAGAGGAGAAAGAACAGGGAGAGAGGAGAGAGAGAGAACAGGGAGAGAGGAGTGAGAACAGGGAGAGAGGAGAGAGAACAGGGAGAGAGGAGAGAGAACAGGGAGGGAGAGAGAACAGGGAGAGAGGAGAGAGAACAGGGAGAGAGAGAGGAGAGAGAACAGGGAGAGAGGAGAGAGAACAGGGAGGAAGAGAGAGAACAGGGAGAGAGAGGAGAGAGAACAGGGAGGGAGAGAGGAGAGAGAACAGGGAGGAAGAGAGGAGAGAGAACAGGGAGGGAGGAGAGAGAGAACAGGGAGAGAGAACAGGGAGGGAGAGAGGAGAGAGAACAGGGAGGAAGAGAGGAGAGAGAACAGGGAGGAAGAGAGGAGAGAACAGGGATAATATAATAATACATTTCAGATATTGTTTATGCTCTGAACTAGGAAAACTGCTTTTTCCTTTGATGCTTTCAACACTTGGAATGCCCTTCGACTGAATCTGAAGCTGAAGGTTCTTCCTTCTCTTGCCGTGTTAATAATAAGTTGAAATAAAGGTTTGAAATTAAATTAAACAAACCGATAAACAGGCTGAAAACTGAAGCGCTTCTTCTCGTGTGAATGGAATGTTCCTGCTCGCGAGCCAAGTTAATCATGGTGCAAGAGTGACATCTAGCGGTGGACACGTAGAACCGCTGGATTGGCTCTGGCCAGCAGGGCACAAGGCTGAGACAAAGTGAGAGAGAGGAGAGACAAGGCATTAAGCAACAACATTCCACATACATGTACAACACATTTATATATTTATATTTACAGGGAGAGAGGAGAGAGAACAGGGAGAGCGAGAGGAGAGAGAACATGGAGAGAGAGGAGAGAGAACAGGGAGAGCGAGAGGAGAGAGAACATGGAGAGAGAGGAGAGAGAACAGGGAGGGAGAGAGAGAACAGGGAGATTGAGAGGAGAGAGAACAGGGAGAGAGAGGAGAGAGAACAGGGAGAGAGAGAGAGAGAGAGGAGAGAGAACAGGGAGAGGAGAGAGAACAGGGGGAGAAGAGAGAGAACAGGGAGGGAGAGGGGAGAGAACAGGGAGGAAGAGAGAGAACAGGGAGAGAGGAGAGAGAACAGGGAGAGAGAGAGGAGAGAGAACGGGGAGAGAGAGAGAACAGGGAGAGAGAGAGAGAACAGGGAGAGAGGAGAGAGAACGGGGGGAGAGAGAGAGAACAGGGAGAGAGGAGAGAGAACAGGGAGAGAGGAGAGAGAACATAGGGAGAGAGGAGAGAGAACAGGGAGAGAGGAGAGAGAACATAGGGAGAGAGGAGAGAGAACAGGGAGAGGAGAGAGAACAGGGAGAAGAGAGAGGAGAGAGAACAGGGAGAGAGGAGAGAGAACAGGGAGAGAGGAGAAAGAACAGGGAGAGAGGAGAGAGAACAGGGAGAGGAGAGAGAACAGGGAGAAGAGAGAGGAGAGAGAACAGGGAGAGAGGAGAGAGAACAGGGAGAGAGGAGAAAGAACAGGGAGAGAGGAGAGAGAACAGGGAGAGAGGAGAGAGAACAGGGAGAGAGGAGAGAGAACAGGGAGAGAGAGAGGAGAGAGAACAGGGCGAGAGGAGAGAGAACAGGGAGAGAGGAGAGAGAACAGGGAGGGAGAGAGGAGAGATACCAGGGAGGGAGAGAAAACAGGGAGAGAGGAGAGAGAACAGGGAGAGAGAGAGGAGAGTAGAGAGAACAGGGAGAGAGGAGAGAGAACAGGGAGAGAGAGGAGAGAGAACATGGAGGGAGAGAGGAGAGAGAACAGGGATTGAGGAGAGAGAACAGGGAGAGAGAACAGGGAGGAACAGAGTAGGGAGAACAGGGAGGGAGGAGAGAGAACAGGGAGAGGAGAGAGAACAGGGAGGAAGAGAGAGAACAGGGAGAGAGAACAGGGAGGAAAAGAGGAGAGAGAACAGGGAGGGAGGAGAGAGAACAGGGAGAGGAGAGAGAACAGGGAGAGAGGAGAAAGAACAGGGAGAGTAGAGAGAACAGGGAGGGAGAGAGAGAGAGAACAGGGAGAGAGAACAGGGAGGAAAAGAGGAGAGAGAACAGGGAGAGAGGCGAGAGAACAGGGAGAGAGGAGAGAGAACAGGGAGAGAGGAGAGAGAACAGGGAAAGAGGAGAGAGAACAGGGAGGAAGAGAGGAGAGAGAACAGGGAGAGAGGAGAGAGAACAGGGGGAGAAGAGAGAGAACATGGAGGGAGAGAGGAGAGAGAACAGGGATGAAGAGAGAGAACATGGAGAGAGGGAGAGGAGAGCGAACAGGGAGAGAGAGGTGAGAGAGAACAGGGAGGAAGAGAGAGAACGGGGAGAGAGAGGAGAGAGAACAGGGAGGAAGAGAGGAGAGAGAACAGGGAGGGAGGAGAGAGAGAACAGGGAGAGAGGAGAGAGAACAGGAAGAGAGGAGAGAGAACAGGGAGGGAGAGAGGAGAGAGAACAGGAAGAGAGAGAGAACAGGGAGAGAGATGAGAGTGGAGAGAACAGGGAGAGAGAGAGAGAGAGAGAGAGAACAGGGAGGAAGAGAGGAGAGAGAACAGGGAGAGAGAGAGGAGAGAGAACAGGGAGAGAGAGGAGAGAGAACAGGGAGAGAGAGAGAACAGGGAGAGAGATGAGAGTGGAGAGAACAGGGAGAGAGAGAGGAGAGAGAACAGGGAGAGAGAGAGAGAGAGAACAGGGAGAGAGAGCAATCTGTTAATAAAATGTTCAATCATTATTGGATATGATTGATTGACCGTGACAATTTGGATATTGAATATAGTCAGATATACGAGTCAAATTGGGTTATGTGGCCCGACTGGATTATGTTTATGTGACATTTTACAAGTGAGGATTATTTCACAGTTAGGATGAAATACTTTACAATTTGTTGACCCCGACTGTGATTTTGAGTGAAATACCGTATACACAGCTAAAGTGTGTCATTGTTCGTCAATAGTAACACACTTGAGTACTACACTCTGAGTGCATAGTAGTATAGACATATTAGCATGATAAGGATAGTAACATAGTAGTAGGGTATATAATAGTAAAAAGACACTAAGAAGGTTAAGTAATTTTTTTTTTATAAATAATAATATATACATTTCAGATATTGTTTATGCTCTGAACTAGGAAAACTGCTTTTTCCTTTGATGCTTTCAACACCGCTGGAATGCCCTCCGACTGAATCTGAAGCTGAAGGTTCTTCCTTCTCTTGCCGTGTTAATAATAAGTTGAAATAAAGGTTTGAAATTAAATTAAACGAGCCGATAAACAGGCTGAAAACTGAAGCGCTTCTTCTCGTGTGAATGGAATGTTCCTGCTCGCGAGCCAAGTTAATCATGGTGCAAGAGTGACATCTAGCGGTGGACACGTAGAAGCGCTGGATTGGCTCTGGCCAGCAGGGCACAAGGCTGAGACAAAGTGAGATAGAGTAGAGACAAGGCAACAACATTCCACATACATGTACAACACATTCATGGTGCAAGAGTGACATCTAGTGGTGGACACGTAGAACCGCTGGATTGGCTCTGGCCAGCAGGGCACAAGGCTGAGACAAAGTGAGAGAGTAGGCATTAAGCAACAACATTTAACATACATGTACAACACATTTATATATTTATATTTACAGCATATATACATACATATCTGTCTGAATATACCTACTTATACACCTGCATATAACCCATATAACTGGTATGATAGCATGTACAATAATGCTGTACCGTATATATATATATAATTATATATATATATATATATATATATATATATATATATATATATATATATATATATACACACACCTGTCTGTACATACTGTACCTGCATATAATAATTGTTACATATAGATACTATATATCTGTACATATCCCTTACCTACTCTTACTAGTTAGACTGCTGGCCAGTTTGACTTACTACCATAGTGTCTTTATACCTGTATCACTGTACATATTAATACTACAACTCTGTACATGCATCTGATTAGCACTATTACTCAGTAGTGCAAATTAATATATTTTATACCCAGTTTAATCACCTGTACATTGTATATATTACTGTTGAACTTTACTGTTACATTCACACTCTGGTTGGATGCCAAACTTCTTTTCGTTGTACTGTACTTGTGCTGCTGTATGACGAGAGTATAGACATTTGAATCTAAATCGAATGAAGACAAAACACCAATTTGAATCATAACTTTATATTACTTTAAATGTACAGAATACATTTCTCCAGAGGAAAAAAAGAAACAAAGTAGGCATGGTCACAAACTCAAAAAAAAAGAAAAGAAAGATGAAACACTCACTAGAGAGAGGCGTCTTTATCAGAACCTCTAATAATCAATGAACGCTTTTTAACGTGACCGTTGAACCGCCACGACAAATCAAACAAAGAGATGACAGATTCATATCCGGTTATATAGAGAAACTGTACCTTTATAAACCTGTACTGCTTATAAAACACAAAATGGAGGCACAATAGGGACCTAATTGTCGTTGCTTTGGAGGTTCCGAGCATAGATATCTATAGTTCTATATATATCTATGGTTCCGAGTGACTGTTTTCCCATGGTGGCCATTTTGCTCTTATGTCAAATGAGCACAATAACATAAGAGCAAAATGGCCACCGTGTGAATACGGTCAGTCCTCTTCTTTGGCTTAAGTGTTTGCCTGCATAATTGTTACTGCCGATAACACTACTAAAGATCAAAAGCACTACATTTCACTTTTTTACACACGCTCTTCTCCGTTTAGATTGTAAGTATTCATGGTTTTATTGAAATATATTCTCTACTCCCACCCCTCCTCCCCTACTGTATGTACACCGTCGTGAAACCCTTTGAAATGAATGAAAAGACGAGGAAAACACATTTATATATATATATATATAGACACAGATCCTTCAGACAGGCTTTTTCATCAGTCATGACTCAAATAATACTATTGTACATTACCGTACGTCCTCAGTGATAAGCCTACAAGGATTGAAACATTATACCTCTATGAAAACATTACATAAAAAAAACAGTATCTGATGAAATTCAGATTTGTTTGACGCGGTTGTGTGTTCAAATGACATTCAAATGACTGGTTGGTTCTCAGGGTTCCTCCAGTTTGCTCTGTACTAGAAAAAAAACAGCTTTTTCCTTTGATGCTTCCACCACCATGGAACGCCCTCCGATTGACTCTGAAGATGAAGGTTCTTCCTTCTCTTGCTGCATTTAAAGGTATGATCTCTGACCACTGTGTGTCGACTTGTAACCGTCTTAGCTGTTGTTTATTCTTATTTATTGTGCCTATTATGTATGGATCATCGTCGGTGTAAATGAGGAACCTCAGTGTCTTACGAGTTGAAATAAAGGTTTGAAATGAAATGAGTTGTTATTCTTAAATAACATAGAATGTCTCTCATAAAAGCTTTACATATTTATAGCCAATACAGAATGGAATAATTTTTCTTCACGTGAAAACAGCATTGGTGTTGAAAAGAAAACAAGGTTCATCAATTGTTCTTTTACTTTTTATAGGAATGACTTCTTGTATTTACTACTAGACCGAGATACAACCTCAGAGAGAGATTCATTTTCCGGATCATTCTGTGAAATATTAATAATAATAATGTCATGAAACCCAAGGACGCTTTACAGGCAACAAGAAAAAACACATAAGGAATAAACTGAATAAATAATAACGACTAGAGGCCTTCGTGAACGGGGTGGAGGAGGTCAGATAGGTACTGGGGGGCAGGGAGGAGGTGTAGGGGGTCAGATAGGTACTGGGGGGCAGGGAGGAGGTGTAGGGGGTCAGATAGGTACTGGGGGGCAGGGAGGAGGTGGAGGGGGTCAGATAGGTACTGGGGGGCGTGGAGGAGGTGTAGGGGGTCAGATAGGTACTGGGGGGCAGGGAGGAGGTGTAGGGGGTCAGATAGGTACTGGGGGGCAGGGAGGAGGTGTAGGGGGTCAGATAGGTACTGGGGGGCAGGGAGGAGGTGTAGGGGGTCAGATAGGTACTGGGGGGCAGGGAGGAGGTGTAGGGGGTCAGATAGGTACTGGGGGGCAGGGAGGAGGTGTAGGGGGTCAGATAGGTACTGGGGGGCAGGGAGGAGGTGTAGGTGGTCAGATAGGTACTGGGGGGCATGGAGGAGGTGTAGGTGGTCAGATAGGTACTGGGGGGCAGGGAGGAGGTGTAGGTGGTCAGATAGGTACTGGGGGGCATGGAGGAGGTGTAGGTTGTCAGATAGGTACTGGGGGGCAGGGAGGAGGTGTAGGTGGTCAGATAGGTACTGGGGGGCAGGGAGGAGGTGTAGGTGGTCAGATAGGTACTGGGGGGCATGGAGGAGGTGTAGGTTGTCAGATAGGTACTGGGGGGCATGGAGGGGGTGTAGGGGGGGAGGAGGTCAGATAGGTACTGGGGGGCAGGGAGGAGGTGGAGGGGTGGAGGGGGTCAGATAGGTACTGGGGGGCAGGGATGAGGTGGAGGGGTGGAGGGGGTCAGATAGGTACTGGGGGGCAGGGAGGAGGTGTAGGGGTGGAGGAGGTAAAAGGATCTTGTATGAGATACAGGAGCTGCTGGAGGTGGAAGAGGGTGATGCTGTCATGGCTTGGTGTCGGAAAGTTCTGCTCATACTGGAGCCCGTCCAGGAGGTTGCTGGGCATGAACGCCATCTTGTGAAATGTTAACGGTCCCGCCCACACAGGGGGAGGGGCGGTAGGGGGTTTAGCCGCGACTCGTATGAGATTCTCCTCAGTAACACATTCTCTGTCCACTACAGTAAATCAAGGCACAAGGCATTGGAAGGTAATTCTGTGACCTACTGGAAACACATTCATACTCAAAATATGTCTGAAGAACTCATCACGAACGTTCTGCTGCTGATAGGGAGTTCACTTTCACAACCTTACCGTAAGTTATACAAAATGTATACAAGGTTAATATGTCTGACGATTAATCGATATCTATACAGTCATATATATAAAAAAAAATTACATACACTGAAAACACCATTTCTGATCACAGAGAAGCATTGACAGAGACAAGAACACTACTCTGTGAACGATACTGCATGCGTGAATCCTTAAACGAATATCTATGAACATAATAGCTTGACATGTCTCTAGGTAAGTCTCACCAACGCGACGTGAAACACTCGAAAGAATGCCATTTTGCCAATACTACTCGCGTGGAGTAACCGACAAAAAAACAGCCGTTGACCGTATACACATGGCGGCCATTTTGCTCTTATGTCACGCTAAGGTTGGAATTCCTTTCCACCTTGTCAGGGTACCGTCTTTTACTAGTGTGCACTTTGCTACCAAGTAATCTACCTTGCCTATACTACTACCTACTATGCCAGTATGTCTATACTACTACCTACTATGCTAATATGTCTATACTATACTACTACCTACTATGTTAATAATATATGTCTATACTACTACCTACTATGCTAGTATGTCTATACTATACTACTACCTACTATGCTAGTATGTCTATACTACTACCTACTATGCTAGTATGTCTATACTACTACCTACTATGCTAGTATGTCTATACTACTACCTACTATGCTAATATGTCTATACTATACTACTACCTACTATGCTAATAGTATATGTCTATACTACTACCTACTATGCTAGTATGTCTATACTACTACCTACTATGCTAATTATGTCTATACTACTACCTACTATGCTAATAATTATGTCTATACTACTACCTACTATGCTAATAATTATGTCTATACTACTACCTACTATGCTAATAGTATATGTCTATACTACTACCTACTATGCTAGTATGTCTATACTACTACCTACTATGCTAATAGTATATGTCTATACTACTACCTACTAGGGGTGGACGGTATGGTCTAAAATTTATATCACGGTATAATTTGAAGCATAGACGGTAACGGTATATATCACGGTATCATCGTTTTTGATAAAAAAAAATTTTTTATTTTATATATATATATATTTTTTTATAAAATATATATATTATATAATTAGACTTGTACTGGTATTATCTGCGAGACATCGCCACCACGCAACAAGCTCCACTGTCTGTGTGTACTCTAGTAGCCTCCAGCTACGGCCAGAATTCTCCGGAGCTGCACCTGGACCTATACTCGAGTAGCCTCGAGCAGAGCTACGGCCAGGATTCTCCGGCGCTGCACCTGGACCCTATTGTATTGGTATTATAACGTTAGCAAGCCCTCAGCTCGAATACGCATCGAATCAGTGTTATAAGACATTGATATCATGAGCTATCTGTAGCTACTGCATATATAACGTTAATACAACGCCTCAGTGAATTATTTAGTTCAATGGGACATTTCGTTTTGAACGGTGAACTAACTTGTGTTAACGTGAGCTAACAGGTAGCATACACGTCTCTAGTACTAGACTTTGTGGAGCGTTTGTTGATGTCAGGAGCTATCGGTAGCTGGCCGACTAGATACCGTTCGGTTAGACAATGCCCCATCATGTATTAAACTAAAAGTGAATAGTTGACTGGGTCATTTTGTAACGGTAGCTAAGCTAACGTTAGCTCAGGGAGACGCCGACAGCTCCCGTGTCCCGTCCCACTAGACTACTAGACCCGTGTTTACATGCGTGCGTTAGGGGCTGGCACGCCCACTGCGCGAAGCCTCCTAAATAACTTTTTCCAGTTCGCACATATCTATTATCTATGACTAATTCTATCTATTTTTAGGGGCAAATGCCAGTGAAATAGTCGCGCTGTGGTTACATGACGTCATTGCTATTTTAGAGCTGCACTACCGGTTACACGGTATACTCAAAATCCATACCGTAGAGCAAATTCATACCGTTTATACCGTATACCGTTTATACCGTCCACCCCTACTACCTACTATGCTAATATGTCTATATTACTGCCTATTATGCAAATTATGTCTATACTACTACCTACTATATCTACTATGCACTCAAGACTGTAGCACACAAGTTCAACACTGTTTGACGAACAATCTTACTGACACTCAGCTGCCAGAGTCGTACCCTTCCTTCCTGCTGACTTAAGTAACTTTGGATAAAAACGTTGAGCTAAAATGACTAAATGTAAAATGTCAGGGTGACATAAGAGCAAAATGGCCACCATGTGAAACATGGGTCGACTGTAGATGACCTAACGCTTCCCGTTCTCTTCACCTTCATCCTGAAAGGCGATACAAAAGAAAGCAGTGTGAACTCAGCGATCCTCCATGTTGGTCAAAATGTGAATGAATTTGAGCAATTGGAGACGGCAGTGAAGAAGAAAAACATGAAGTCACATCAACCAGCGCGGCATTTGAAGAGAGACATGGCGATAATGAGACGGCTAGATCGCTTGTTATGATCCAACGGTTGAAAAACGTTCATCTCGATAAGAGAGACGTTTGGGGCCGTCGGTTAGCACCGAGTTCCTCTGTAGGACGTTAACTCAGGAGGAGAGGTGAACGACTGTATATTTATGTTTTTGACAACATGCAACACACGGGCGGCCCATTCAGGTGCTACAACACAACATGTATGATAGATAATGTGGATAATGTAAAAAAAAAACTACATTGTTTATATATGCTGCGTTAATCAACAGCAGTTTTTTACTGGACATTTCTGCTTCGTAGGGGAGATTGTAGTGGGCGTTTGTCCAGAGTTCTCCAACAACTGTATTTGTGTATCTAGAAGAACACGATAATGATAATAATTGTGATCTGATCATGGTGGACATTCGTGAACCCGTCTAGTCGTCGTCGTCGTCTAGTTATCTTCCCACGGAACCTCGATGACGTCACAGGCTCACAGCAGCAGCCTCCTGAATGCCAACCGTTGAAGCTCTTAATTCACTCCGGTGTCATGCGACTAAATCGCCAGCAGAGGGCGCAGCGTACAATCATTTTACTGTTTAGGGGGATTGATGATGATGATGATGATGTGTCTCAATCAAGTGCCTCTGTCTGTCAGCCGTATAGTGTGTAGGTAGCAGACTGGGGCCTTTGTTCAGTCTCTCTCTCTCTCTGTCTCTCTCTCTCTCTTCTCTGTCTCTCTCTCTCTTCTCTCTCACTCCTCTCTCTCTCTCTCTCTCTCTCTCTCTCTCTCTCTCTCTCTCTCTCTCTCTCTCTGTCTGTCTCTCTCTCTCCCCCTCTCTCTCTCTCTCTCTCTCTCTCCTCTCTCTCTCTCTCTTCTCTCTCTCTCTCTCTCCCTCTCTCTCAAGTCACTGTTGATTCCCCACAGCAGGTCAGAGCTCCAGGGCAGCTCGATAGCCCCCCCCCCCCCCCCCCCCCCCCCACACAGCTCTACAGCCTGGTTTCTTCAGTCTGATAAGTCTATAGGTCCTAATATGTACAAACAGTCTTATAAAGGAAAGCGCGACTACAGCTGGTGTGACTCCTCCCCCCTGGAGGCGGGAGCAGGAGGTGACTCCTCCCCCCTGGAGGCGGAGCAGCAGGATGGCGTGGTGACCCCTCCCCCCTGTGTGGCTCCTCCCCCCTGGAGGCGGGAGCAGCAGGATGGTGTGGTGACTCCTCCCCCCTGGAGACGGGAGCAGCAGGGTGGCGTGGTGACTCCTCCCCCCTGGAGGAGGCGGGAGCAGCAGGATGGCGTGGTGACTCCTCCCCCCTGGAGGAGGCGGGAGCAGCAGGATGGCGTGGTGACTCCTCCCCCCTGGAGGCGGGAGCAGCAGGATGGCGTGGTGACTCCTCCCCCCTGGAGGCAGCAGCAGCAGGCCGGGCGAAGCCTGGGGCCACAGTTCTGGGCGCGGGGGGCGCGCAGGAGCGTGTCACGGGGGGCCGGGAGGACGTCTGCGCCCGGGCCTCGTACCGCGGCAGCTCTCCTTCCGACGGCAGCCCCGCCCCCCCGTCCTGGAGGTATGGCGGGGGAGGGAGGTCGAACCAGGGGGGGCGACTGGGGGTACGAGAGAGAGACGGGATTAGATTAGATTCAAGTGTATCGTCATCGAGCAGCACAGGTACAGTAAAGTGCAATAGTGATATACAATGTTACATGTACAGTATACAATATATACTATATGAATATGTCTCTTTTTTCTACTCTGCATTGTATTATATTGTATGTATGTATATTGAACACTTTTGTTTACACTTGTTTACGTACTTTTGACTTTCTATTTTTATCTAGTACACTCTCAGGAGCAAAACAGAAAAAAGCATTTCATATAAAAGTATTCTGTATCTTTGTATGACAACTAATAAAGAAACTTGAACTTGTCTCTACTAGGGATGCAAGTCGCTTTGGATAAAAAGCGTCGGCTAAATGACTAAATGTAAATGTGCAAAATCATTTTTGATAGTCTACTGTTTTTAAGACAGAATATTTGAAAATTCTATTCAGTTTCAGTTAAATTCAGTTATTCTTTTTAAGAGAATGGATCAATAAAATCAAAGGGTATTGCACATAAATAGGCACTTCAGATAATCCTTCAGAACGTTGATCGGCTCAGCTGACCGACAATAAATCAAATGACACCATTCACCACCGTAGCCTATAATAATAACAGCATTGTATTGGCCAATCGATCGGTTTTAATAAACAAACAGAAACATACGGTTATCATATAACCATAGTTATATGAGTATAGCGAGCGCTCTGCTCTCTAGTGGAACTATCCACTAGACTAGAGAGCAGAGCGTAAGCTATACGATAATATAACAGTAGCATCATGTGCATCTTTTAGATCAATTAGGCTATGTAAATTAGGCTGCCTCTAAATATAAAAATGCATTAAAATAAAATAAAATAATAATAATAATAATAAATAATAATAATAATAATAATAATAATAATAATAATAATAATAATAATAATAATAATAATAATAATAATAATAATAAGTATATATATATATATGGGCGGCTGATTGGCGCAGTGGGCAAGGCGCTCGCCTCTAACGCAGGAGACGCTGGGTTCGAGCCCAGCTCTCGGCGTTGCTACCGGCTTGGCCGGTCGTCATACCAACACAATTGGCAGTGTTAGAGGGTGGGAAAGCCGGTGGGTGGGGATTGGACGTTGTGGACAGCGACTCCTACAGGTCGGTTGGTGCGCCTGTACAGCAGAAACAGGAAGTATCGGGGGCAGCGTGAGCCTCCCACGCGTTACTCCTCGCCACTGAGAGATCGCGCTGTTCAGGTGAAAAGATGCGACAGCGGCCTCCTCGTGTACCGGAGGGGACGCGTGTAGTCTTTTACCAACACACTTTCAGTTCCGCGTTCGGGTTCCGCGATCTGATTGGCCACTGACGTTTCTCTCAGCGCCAATCGCGTTACGCCTAGTTCTGCCGCTAACAGCCTGCTAGCTAGCTAACGCCTAGTTCTATCACTGGTTAAGCTTAGGCGACTCTTTCGAAGTTGGTTAAGGTTAGAGTTTGGAATCAGGGCTGGTGGTCTATCGCCCTGCTCTAAAGATAAACTCTAACCTTAACCAACTTCAAAAGAGTCGCCAAGCTTAACCAGTGATAGAATTAGGCGTAAACGCGATTGGCGCTGAGAGAAACGTCAGTGGCCAATCAGATCGCGGAAAAAAACTGAAAGTGGGTTGGTAAAAGACGACACGCGGAGGGGACACGTGATTGCAAGGCTTGGTCCTCACTGCAGCCGACCAAACAAACAAAATTAAAAATTAAATTTTTTTTTTAATAAAATATCCTCAAACTAAATCCTCAATTTGAATAAAGTGATTAATCTGATTAAATTAGTCTTTAAAAAAAAATATAATATGAAATCAACTTTCTTTAATGAATATAACTCATCAGTTTCCTCAACATAAATCATCCAATAAGGTCACGGTTGGTACGAAAGTGATGGTGTCTTGATGGAGCGCCGAGCGGATGCAGATAGGCTACATCATTTATGATAAATGTTTTATTTACATTTTTATGACTAGTCATATACCATAATAGTATAATACTAGTGTAGCCTAATCTTTATCTGCAACTGTGAAGAAAAACCCCATTGGTTTAAACAGAATGAATAGACGCATAACAAAAAAAAAATATATATATATAATATATATAAAAATATAATAAAAATAAAAAATTCGAATGTTGCTTTAGAATTCGAACGTTTTGGGCTCAGCCCTATAAGGGACATGTACAGATATAGTATCTACAGATATGTAAAAAGGATTATATGCAGGTATGTACAGAGTAGACAGATGTAGGTAGATATACACATAGATATATATAGAACACTAGATAGCTTGCCCGTGCTGCCGGCCAATGGAGAGCGACGTCACTGAACCGCCGCCATCTTGCCCCAGTCAGCCTTGAGTGAGAGTGAGTGAGCTGCATAGACAAAAATACTCATAACTCGCTGAAATATTGACGGATTTACAACGGTTTGGTTTATTACAAGCATTATTAACGTGGCTATAATTCAAGCGGTTTGTAAAAAAAAAAAACATCTTTAATTTTTTTATTTTTTTTATACGTATGCAGTATGATAACTACATATTTGATGTTTATAGCAAACCAACCCGTTTGTAAATCCGTCAATATTTCAGCGAGTTATGAGTATTTTTGTCTGTGCAGCTCACTCACTCTCACTCAAGGCTGACCTCCGCAAGATGGCGGCGGTTCAGTGACGCTGGTGACTCCGCCTTAAGCTATCTAGTGTTCTATATATATCTATGGATATACATGCCCACCCGGACCCCTCGGTTACCTGACGTCCAGCACGGCCTGCGAGTACGAGGGCGGGGAGTCCATGGGCAGGCCGGAGGAGGGGTAGAGGGAGCCGCCCAGCAGCTGCAGCCCGGGGACGCGGAGGAGCCGGGCG
>NC_140182.1:8666122-8690110 GCF_963971535.1 Notolepis coatsorum
GAGACTTAGGGGCCACTGTGTTTGTCCTCTCCCTTCCAGTAAGAGACTTAGGGGGCCACTGCGTTTGTCCTCTCCCCTTCCAGTAAGAGACTTAGGGGCCACTGCGTTTGTCCTCTCCCCGTAGCGTAGCAACGGCGCCCAGACTGAGAGGCTCTCTGCACTGTTGTTGCTCTGCACCTGTGGGTGGGTCACACTTCCAAAGCATGTGTGTCTCGGTCGCTGCACTGCAAGATAAAGTCAACGCTCGTCGTGTCAAACGTTCAACTCTTCCGTTGTCATTTTTTCGATCGAAGAAATCGCTTTTTTCGTGCACATGTGCGTGCTGGTGCGTAATGGCGGGGCGACGCCACCTCAGTACCTGTCGAACCAGGTGGTAAAGTCCAGCAGCTCCTGCTCCTCTGAGCTCAGGTGCTCATAGCTGCCTTCGTCCGACGAGTAGGTGCAGGAGCGGGGCGACTCTGGCTCCGCGGAGTAGCCGCCGTTGGAGACCGCGCCCGGGGAGGAGGGCGAGGCTACCGGCAACCCGCACTGGAACGCGGCCGACACGGCGTCGTGCTCGTCCAGCAGCTGCTGCAGCGCCCGGATGTACTCCACCGCCGACCTCAGGGTCTCCACCTTGATTGATTGATTGAAAATGTTATTAACAGATTGCAGAATGGGTACAATACAGTACGGCTCAATACACACAATTGTTAAGGGGATGCAGACCAGAGAAAGACTTTCGTCTTGTTTACATCAGGGTCCCCCCATTTTCAATTCATAGTGACATATATGACATACAGATAGACAGTACTGTTGCATCTAGACATTTATGACATATCAGATCTACAAATATACAGTACTGTTTGTGATACAAAAATAGTCTAAAAAAAGAGTATACACAGTAAATTTCGCAGAGTAAGTTTTACTCAAACTGAGTAAAACTTTTACTAAAAAAAATAATTTTTTGAGTAAAATTTACTCTGCGAAATTGACTGTGATATACATTTAAATTAAGGGGGGGTTAGAACTGTACCTTGCTCATCTTCTTGTTGGCGGCGCCGTTGGGCACGTGCTGCCGCAGCGTCTGGAAGCCCGCGTTCACCTGTTTCACGCGGTTCCTCTCGCGCTCGTTGCGCCGCGCCACCGCCACCGGCTGCTGCTGCTCCCCCGTGCCGCGCGGCGGGATGGAGACCGTGCCGCGCGGCGGGATGGAGAAACCGAGTCCGTGATGGAAGCTCAGCCGCCGCTTGCAGCGCAGGAGCTCCGGGGAGCTGGAGCGCTGTCTCTTCTTGGGCGCCTTGTTGTTGTTGTTGTTGCTCTTGTAGCCGCCGGCGACGGTGGTGTTGTTGTTGTTGTTGGGGTGCTGCTGGTGCTGCGCCACCGCGGAGGAGAGCGCGCTGCTGCTGCAGTCCTGCCGCTGCGCCGGCGCGTGCAAGGTGATGGTGGCGTGTCGCTCGGTGCCGGTGACCAGTCCGAACAAGGGGCACGCGCTCTGCAGCTGCGCCGTGGTGGTGATGGTGGTGGTGGTGGTCTCCATGACGATGTCGCGAGACCAGGTTAATAATAATAATAATTAATTTAATTTGAAGAGAGAAGAAGCGTTTTTCTCTCAGACTCAATGACACTGCTGTACAAGGAGAGAGAAGCTATAAAAAAAAATATATATATATATATATATAGTAACAACAGGAAAAGAAAAGAAAAAACAAGTTGGCAGTGCAGCGCGCGTGGGCTGGGGGGGACCGTGTGGCTCGAGCTGATGGAGCGCGCGCGGGTATATCTGGGGTCCAAGTCTCTCTCTCTCCCTCTCTCTGTCTCTCTCTCTCTCTGTCTCGACTAAGAGCTCGAGCCGATCTGACCCAAACTTTGGCAGCACTCGTCTTTTTCAACACGCGCCCCGCTGCACACACACGAGCCCCGCCCCCCTCTGACTGGAGGACGCAGCACGCTTCTTCCCCTGCGAGGCCCCGCCCACCCCCGCTGTGTGATTCTTCTTCCTCAGGAGCAGAGCCTCTGTTCAGGAGGAGCCAGGCGCGTGGCTCCGGGGGGGGGGGGGGAGCTCGAGCTCAATAAACAATCCAGAGCTTTCACTGCATGCGCGCGCCGCCGGGCCGGGAGGGAGGGAGGGAGGGGGCACGCGCTGCAAGCCGGGCTCATTTACATATTCCAATGTCTCTCCCCAACTTAGAAAAAGCCCATCATTGGTTGGATTCAAACGGGGACTGCCTGCGACCGGGCGAATAGAAAGAAAGACCGAGAGAAAGGAGAGAGAGAGAGAGGGGGGGGGGGGGGGGGAGAGAGAGAGAGAGGGTGGTGAGAGAGAGAGAGAGAGAGAGAGAGAGAGAGAGAGGAGAGAGACTGAGAGACAGAGAGAGAGAGAGACTGAGAGAGAGAGAGAGAGAGAGAGAGAGGGGGGGGGGAGAGAGAGAGAGAGGGTGGTGAGAGAGAGAGACTGAGAGACAGAGAGAGAGACAGGGAGAGAGAGAAAGGGGGGAGAGAGAGAGAGAGAGAGAGACATAGAGAGGAGAGAGAGGGAGAGAGACGAGAGAGAAAACAGGAGAGAGAATGAAGAAGAGGAGAGAAAAAAAAGTGAATGGTTTGGTTTCTTTGAAATGCCCTTTGAGTTTGACAATGTACCCCTGGGCAAGGCTTCAAATGATCAGCCCCCCTCCTCCACCCTTCTCCTCTCGGTCTTTACACACTCTCAAATACCAAGGCCGCTCTCGCCTGTATCCGGGCTACAGCTTTAGAGAAGGAAATAAATGGCAAGCGTGTCTCTGTGCAGAATAATTGGCCATTATAAAAGCTCGCTATAGAGAGAGACACGATTAATTTAAAGGTAAACATAATGTTTATGACATGGTGCGGGAATGCGGCCTATAAAGAGCATATCACCGCTGCCTGCGGCGTAATGACCCTTAACCCTTTCACTGCCACACGACAGAAGGTTAACCCTTTACTATCGCACAACCGACGGCAGTGAAAGGGTTAAAAACAAGTGCGCTACAGGTGCACTTTGTCGGCGGTGCAGGGGTTAACAGGTGGTGCAGGGGCTGGGCGGTGCAGGGTTAACAGGCGGTGCAGGGGTTAACCGGCGGTGCAGGGGTTAACAGGCGGTGCAGGGGTTAACAGGTGGTGCAGGGGCTGGGCGGTGCAGGGGTTAACAGTCGGTGCAGGGGTTAACAGGCGGTGCAGGGGCCAACAGGCGGTGCAGGGGTTAACAGACGGTGCAGGGGTTAACAGGCGGTGCAGGGGTTAACAGGCGGTGCAGGGGTTAACAGGCGGTGCAGGGGTTAACAGGTGGTGCAGGGGTTAACAGGTGGTGCAGGGGTTAACAGGCGGTGCAGGGGTTAACAGGCGGTGCAGGGGTTAACAGGTGGTGCAGGGGTTAACAGGCGGTGCAGGGGCCAACTGGTGGTGCAGGGGTTAACAGGCGGTGCAGGGGCCAACAGGCGGTGCAGGGGTTAACAGGCGGTGCAGGGGTTAACAGGCGGTGCAGGGGTTAACAGGCGGTGCAGGGGTTAACAGGCGGTGCAGGCAGGGGTTAACAGGCGGTGCAGGCAGGGGTTAACAGGCGGTGCAGGCAGGGTTAACAGGTGGTGCAGGGGTTAACAGGCGGTGCAGGGGTTAACAGGCGGTGCAGGGGTTAACAAATAAAAATAAACTCCTCATGGTGATTTGTAGTTTTTGATTACCATAAATATTTTATGCACGAACACATAGACATCTGGTTAATAACAAGAATGCGCTTTTCTATCCCCGGGGGCGTCGCCTCGATGTGTCTGGGTTAGTAAATGTCCCAACCCAACCCCCTCCCATGTACAGTAAATGTCCTAACCCAACCCCCTCCCATGTACAGTAAATGTCCTAACCCAACCCCCTCCCATGTACAGTAAATGTCCTAACCCAACCCCCTCCCATGTACAGTAAATGTCCTAACCCAACCCCCTCCATGTACAGTAAATGTCCTAACCCAACCCCCTCCCATGTACAGTAAATGTCCTAACCCAACCCCCTCCCATGTACAGTAAATGTCCTAACCCAACCCCCTCCCATGTACAGTAAATGTTTAACCCAACCCCCTCCCATGTACAGTAAATGTCCTAACCCAACCCCCTCCCATGTACAGTAAATGTCCCAACCCAACCCCCTCCCATGTACAGTAAATGTCCCAACCCAACCCCCTCCCATGTACAGTAAATGTCCTAACCCAACCCCCTCCCATGTACAGTAAATGTCCTAACCCAACCCCCTCCCATGTACAGTAAATGTCCTAACCCAACCCCCTCCCATGTACAGTAAATGTCCTAACCCAGTAACACACGAGACCCTCTTCTTGGAACCAAGTAAGGTTTCGTCGATAATCCAATATACAGTTACCCCCCCCCCACCTACCTGTTAATACAATTTCAATCAATCAATCAATCAATGCCGCTCTTACCAGGCGGTGACCGCTGCTGCTTGCAGGTTTCAGCACCACGTCTCGGTGGACAGCTGATTGATTGATTGATTGATTGATTGATTGATTGATTGATTGATTGATTGATTGATTGATTGATTGATTGATTGATTGATTGATTGAAAATTGTATTAACAGATTGCAGCATGGGTACAGTACAGTACAGCTCAATACACACAATTGTTAAGGGGATGCAGAGCAGAGAAAGACTTTCGTCTTGTTTACATCAGAGTCCCCCATTTTCAATTCATCATGTGAGCTGAGCGTCACAACAAGGCTCTAAAGCTCTCGCTCACAGCGACGTCGAGAAATACATACAGCGCATGATAAACACACAAAAACACAATGGAAACGGAAAAGTCAACCAATTAAACTATTTTAAATAACAATAAAAAAAAAAAAAAAAAAATGCAGACCAGAGTCATCGTATAGGAAGGAGTGCCTTTTCTATTGTTGGAAGTCGAGCATTCCCCCCACCCGTCGTATTTACAAAGTATGTTGGAAATACGTCCATTCAGCGCAGAAGTCCAACAGAAAACTGACAACTGTTGTGTCTGGAGTCGGACGGGAAATGTGAAGGTGCTGCCAGCCCGTAACAATGGGCTTAGTGCGCCCTCTGGTGGCGGACATAAGTAACTACCCCATATAGTAGCAGTAGCAGTAGCAGTAGTAGTAGTAGTAGTAGTAGTAGTAGTAGTAGTAGTAGTAGTAGTAGTAGTAGTAGTAGTAGTAGTAGTAGTAGTAGTAGTAGTAGTAGTAGTAGTAGACAGTAGTAGTAGTAGTAGTAGTAGTAGTAGTAGTAGTAGTAGTAGTAGTAGTAGTAGTAGTAGTAGTAGTAGTAGTAGTAGCAGCAGCAGCAGCAGCAGCAGCAGTAGTAGTAGTAGTAGTAGTAGTAGTAGTAGTAGTAGTAGTAGTAGTAGTAGTAGTAGTAGTAGTAGTAGTAGTAGTAGTAGTAGTAGTAGTAGTAGTAGGCTTAGAGTAGACAACAGAGTACAGCAACTTGCAATGGGCCTGGTCTACAAGATACACTACGCGACCAAGGTACCCATGTACATGTCAAAATACTTCCCAAAGGTCAGTGAATACCACGATCACAACACCAGAGGGAGCTCCACAAATCATGTAAAACCCAGATTCGGCTCAAACAAGGGACTAAACACGTTTCGCAATTATGCCACAACAATGTGGAACGCCCTACCTAAAGCTGTAAAGGAATGTGAATCACTACCCACTTTCAAAAACACTCTCAAAAAACACCTACGTGAGACTGCAATTCGAAACTGGCCCCTACAAATGTCCTAACCTAGTTGTACAGTAAATGACCAAGTAAGGCTTTGTCAGTATTCCAATGTACAGTGTAAAATGTGTGTGTGTCCCCTACCCAACCCCCCCCCCCCCCCACCTCCAATGTACAGCCCTCACCCAACCCACCCAACCCCACCCCACCCACCCAACCTCCTCCAATGTACAGTTTCTACGCCAAATGTATATACACTCTTTTTCTGGACACTTTTGTATCACAAACAGTACTGAAAAAAGATTTCAAACAAACAGTACTGTATTTGCAAATCTGATATGTCATAAATGTATAGATGTAGCAGTACTGTCTATCTGTATGTCATGTATGTCATATATGTTATGATGATCAAATTAAGCCTCCAAAACAAAAAAAGAATGACCAAATACCAATCATTAACATTTGTAACCCTCAAAAATATATATACAAAGTCTGTCTGTCTGTCTGTCTGTCTGTCTGTCTGTCTGTCTGTCTGTCTGTCTGTCTGTCTGTCTGTCTGTCTGTCTGTCTGTCTGTCTGTCTGTCTGTCTGTCTGTCTGTCTGTCTGTCTGTCTGTCTGTCTGTCTGTCTGTCTGTCTGACCACCAGACACTATACTGTATGTCAGTGATGGCTGTCAGAACACAGAGCTATAATTTTAACATGTAGACTACGTATTTTAACAAAATAATACCACCTACAGCACCTTTAAATGAAACTTTATGTAAAAAGAATACGGTCCCCCATCAGAGACGTGCTAAAAGCTGCCCACTGATCTTTACTAGCATTCTTAACAAATATAACTTCTATTTCAGATTTCTCAAATAACAAATGACTCGTGCCAGTGCTTTTATTTTATTTTCTTAACAGATTGAAACGACTCCCAGTGTGCGACAAATAGCCTTCTTACACAAACACAACTGTTCCTTTAATCATTATTAACGTTACCAAGTAATCACAGCAGCATTTGCCTAGAAAACGACTCTAGTCTGTGTGTTTTCCCGAACGTAGGCTGTGTGACGGTCATCAATATTGTCACAAGGAAAGATGAAATTACCTACCTGGGTTCCATCCTAGAGGCTAATCTTTCCTGTGACAAAATGGCATCCAATGTAATAAAAAAAGTCAATCAACGAACTCGATTCTTGTACCGGATCTCCTCCCTGGTAAACAAGAATACCCTGAAGACTCTGGCAGGAGCACTCATTCAAGGGTACTACGACTATGCGTGCATCTCATGGTACCAAAGCACCTCAAAGGCACTACAAACCAAATTACAAACATCTCAAAACAAACTAGTCAGACTACTGCTTGACCTGACTCCTAGAACCCACCTCACCCCTGCACACTTTGCCAACCTAGGATGGCTTAGAGTAGACGACAGAGTACAGCAACTTGCAATGGGCCTGGTCTACAAGATACACTACACGACCAAGGTACCCATGTACATGTCAAAATACTTCCCAAAGGTCAGTGAATACCACGATCACAACACCAGAGGGAGCTCCACAAATCATGTAAAACCCAGATTCGGCTCAAACAAGGGACTAAACACGTTTCGCAATTATGCCACAACAATGTGGAACGCCCTACCCAAAGCTGTAAAGGAATGTAAATCACTACCCACCTTCAAAAACACTCTCAAAGAACACCTACGGGAGACTGCAATTCAAAACTGGCCCCTACAAATGTCCTAACCCAGTTGTACAATAAAGACCAAGCATGGCTATTCCAATGTACAGCCACACCCAACCCCACCCCACCTACCCAACCTCCTCCAATGTACAGTTTCCATGTCAAATGTATGTCAGTATTCCAGTAAAAATCCCGCCTGACCTACCACTGCCAGGCAGCAGGGGGCGCTACAACACCGAGAATAGCTGATAGAGAAAACTGATTATAGTTAGGACTATTATGTTCACTACTACTATCACCATTATCATTATTACTTTGCACTTTGTTCTATGATCTATTATTCCATTATTCCATTATCTATGTACCTATCCTACCTGTACCCCCCCCCCCCCCCCCCCACACACACACACACACACACACACACACACACACACACACACACACACACACACACACACACACACACACACACACACACACACACACACACACACACACACACACACACACACACACACACACACACACACACACACCTTACTGCTATCATGACACATTTCCCCAAGGGGATTAATAAGAAACACTTGACACTTGATTGACAAGTCATACAGTCTTTGAAGGGGCCTGCAGAATGCAGAAATATTTTACGGGAACTACAGGTGACCTTTTCATAATTTCACAAGCTGACATGTGATTTAAAACGACTGTTATTATACAGCACAAGTACAGTGCAACGGAAAATAAGTGCAAATGTAACAGTAAAGTGCAACAGTAATATACAATGTACAGGTGATTAAACTGGGTATAAAATATATAAATGAGTACTACTGAGTAATAGTGCTAATCAGATGTATGTACAGAGTTGTAGTATAATATGTACAGTGATACAGGTATATACTATGGTAGTAGCCATACTGGCCAGCAGTGTAACTAGCAAGAGTAGGATACTCTATATATCTATGTACTAGATATAAATAATGTATCTACAGATATGTAAAAAAGGACTATGTGCAGGTAAATACAGACAGATGTGGATATATATATATATATATATATATATGTGTGGTAAGAATAAATGTATATAGTAGGTATATACAGCATTATTGTACATGCTATCATACAGAGCTAAGGGTTATATAATATATAATAATAATAATAATAATAATAATAATAATAATAATAATAATAATAATAATAATAATAATAATAATAATAATAATAATAATAATAATAATAATAATAATAATAATAATAATAATAATAATAATAATAATAATAATAATAATATTATATATTTATATTATATTAAAAAAAAATAAGAAAGAAATACACTAACCCTCTTAGTGTCGTATACTATCATGTACTCTTCCTACTATACTAATAAGAAACCCAATGGAAAAACATGCAAAAACAACAGATCGCTAACGCTGTCGCGTCCGTGACGAAGACGGGCAGGAGCACTTGGATGGTCCCCGGGCGTGGCTCACGCCACAGCCCTCGTCTGCTCCCGGCTGCCCTTGGGGGGAAGGACGACGAGATGGGTTAAGCGCAGAGGAGTATCGCATCGGCAATCCTACAAAAACAATGCATGCGTGTGTGTGTGTGCTAACCATGTGTGCTAACCGCTAACATTGAGTGTCGTTGCATAATAATGGATTGGATTTATATAGCGCTCTTCTCTGACTCAGAGCGCTTCACAGAGTCCATTATTCGTTCATA
Organism: Notolepis coatsorum; assembly: GCF_963971535.1. Lineage (NCBI taxonomy): Eukaryota > Metazoa > Chordata > Actinopteri > Aulopiformes > Paralepididae > Notolepis > Notolepis coatsorum. Next base: position 8,675,193 of record NC_140182.1, read on the forward strand.
CACAGTCATACCGGTGGTGGTAAGCTACAATTGCAGCCAGAGCTGCCCTGAGGCAGACTCACGGAAGCGTGGCGAATAATCATCGCCTACGGCCCCTCCGACCACCACCAACATTCATTCACATGCATACACATTCATACGAGGCAAGTAGGTTAAGTGTCTTGCCCAAGGACACAACGGCAATGGGATGGACATGGGCTTGAGCGGGATTCGAACTACCAACCCTTCGATCATTGGACGCCCCGCTCTACCCCTGAGCCACGCCGCCCCACAATATGCATGCCCATTAAAAGACCTCTGTGACAGGTCCTGCATTATTATTACCGTGTATTATTATTACTCTGCAGCACCCAAGTTTCAGCACTGTTTGATAAACATTGTTACTCAGCTGAAAGAGTTGTACCCTTCCTTCCTGCTGACTTGTACATAACATGTAAGTCGCTTTGGATAAAAGCGTTCAGCTAAATGACAAAATGTAAATTAAATGTTATATGTGGGTGTACAACCAGTAAGTATATAGAGGGCTTCTATGCATATGGGTCATCGTGGAAAATGGAAAGTGCATACTATTGAAAGTCGTTCCACCATCACGTGACCTCTGACCTGTACTGACTACGTAGGCGTTCACAAAGTCCTCAGGGCCGGGCAACAGCTTTAATAAAACCACAATCCAGACGTGCAATTATCTATCTCACCCACACACTTGCACACACAGGCATGCTGGCACGGCCCACAGATGAATGAGGGTGTGCCCATGTGTCTGGCTCAATAACCTGTTTTATTTAACGACTTGAAAATGAAATAATTAAAAACACAACTTCTCTCTCTCTCGTCCTTGTTTTCATCACCATACGTTATCTATCTAATGTGGTTCTTTAACACAACAAACATATGAGGGAGTGAGAGAGAGAGAGAGAGAGAGAGAGAGAGGGGGGGTAGAGACAGAGAGAGAGACAAAGAAAGACAGAGACAGAGAGACAGAGAGAGAAAGAGACAGAGACACAGAGACAGAGACACAGAGACAGAGAGAGACAGATACAAGTAGAAAGAGACACAAAGAGAGATAGACAGAGAGACAGAGAGACAGACAGAGAGAGAAATAGAGAGAGAAGGAGAGAGAGGTTGTGTGTGTATTGTGTGTAAGTGAATAGCATGCTCTACCTCCACCCCTCTGTTTATATCAGGCGCATTCCTCACTCAACACTCTTTATTGTGTGTGTGTGTGTGTGTGTGTGTGTGTGTGTGTGTGTGTGTGTGTGTGTGTGTGTGTGTGTGTGTGTGTGTGTGTGTGTGTGTGTGTGTGTGTGTGTGGTCTACAAACCTCCACCAGGATCATGAGTCTGATCCATTCTGACTCTCCAGTGTGTCCTGGTGGTGGTGTCCTCATGAAACCAGAGGTACTAGAGACACAAACATAGTTCCATTTAGATTTAAACTCATTTCCTACGGCCAGCAGACCTTCCTTTACTCAGGCCCTGTCCACACGAGCGCTGGATTTAATATAACCATGATTTTTGTATCTGCGCAGTTGCACTGTTCGGCCACACACAACCGGGGATTTGCTACACTGCAACCGCGGTCTTTGAAAACCGGAGCCCAGGGTGAAGTTTTGCGGTTTTGCAGTTGCGTGTGGGCATAGCAACCGAGGTTATTCCCAGTGTTTACAGCAGAGCTGGTGCAATTATTTCCCATGTTCACGGCAGACTGTCAAACAATAGCAAGTTAGCAACCGAGCGCGGGGTAGAGAGATTAGAGCAGAGCCAGCTACACCAGTGTTTACAGCAGAGCTGTCCCAAGTAGCGTTATATGAAAATGATTGTAACAAACTTTTGTTCGAAACGTATCATCTGTGTTGAAGAGTGTTGTGATCGAGGGCGGCTAGGTGGTGTAGTGGTCTAAGGCACTCGCCACCAGTGTGGAGACGCTAGGATTCGCGTGTTCGAATCCAGCTCTCCACATTGTTTTTCAGTTTGGCTGGTCGTCCGCAGTAATACACATTGGCCGTATTACGGGGAGGGAAAACTGAAGGGTGGGGATCGAACGTTGTGAACAAGCGACTCCTACAAGTCGGTTGGTGCGCCTGCGCAGTAGAATCAGGAAGTGTCGGGGGCAGCGTGAGCCTCCCACGCGTTACTCCTCGACACTGAGAGATCGAGCTGCGCAGGTGAAAAAGATGCGACTGCTGTTACCTCAAGTACCGGAGGGGACTTGTGCTATGTATGACTTAGTCCACATTGCAGCCGGCTTGTGGGAGGCAAGAAACAGCGTTCGTGACAGGGGAGGGTTGAAATTGGATGATACGAAATTGGGATGGGAGAAAAATATAGAAAAATGGGAGAAAAAGTGGATAAAAAAAAAAAAAGTGTTGTGATCGACTGATGTCTGTTGTCGCATTCCTGACCTGATGCTCAGAGTAAACATGTAGCTGCGGCTAAACTAAACTCATGTGTTGTCAAGTTATTGTTATAAGGAACCCAGTCCAGACTGCATCCCCTTAACAATTGTTTGTATTGAGCCGTATTGTATTGTACCCATTCTGCAATGTGTTAAATAACGTTTGCATCCATTCATAGCGGTAACGTTACCACATTACGTTAGCATTTAAGCTATATACTATACATAGATATAGCCATTCACATTAGCATGTAGCTAACAACACCGGCGGTCTTTTGTGAGACTAAACTATCCGCTCTTGGTGGTAAATTGTGTTGCTGATGGTTTTGTTTCATCAACAAATGAGAGGCAGAACACACAGTGAATGTATCCGTTTGTTTATTGCACTTTTATTGCAGTTTCTTTCTTTGCTGAAAAATATATCCTCCGTTGGCAAAATTACATTTAAAGATGTTGTTTCTAAACAGGAAGTGTAGTGAGCGTTCAACCTTTTCTGATTGGTTGAAATGGCCTTCATGTCTGAACAACATCGCCGCCTACTGCTTTGACATTGTACTACATGTATCGGTTTGCTGGTGTAACGGCCAAAATGGACTTAATGTGCAATGGATTTATGTGACCAGGGGGTGGCGCTTCTTTTATATAAGCGTCAGGTACACCTGTAGGAGGAGGAGTTTTGACCCGGAAAAGGCAATGGTTTTTGACCGCACGTACGACGCAGGTATCAGGTCGAAATGTTTGTATCCAATTAGGTATCATATTCATTATCATTTAATCAGTTTAAGGAACAAAAAACAAGGATATTCTGTTTGCACGGTGAAGCAAATAAATATCATTTTCCAAGAAAGCTGCCTGCATTGTGTCATTGGGACAAGGACTGTTTGGTATGAGACCAGGCATAACGGCGCGTCAGCCAGTCTAACTGGGGATCAAGATTTCTCAGTAGCTCCGTATAAGACGGGAGCTCCTTTAATATTAGTCAAAAACCACGCACCAGTTGGACTCTTGCTTGGAGACTGGGGAAGATTCGATGCGTTAGGGGACGTCGGAGAATCTCCACCGGAGAAAGGCGAGGAGCTCAAGTTCAAGTTCAAGTTCTTTAATAGTTGTCATACAGAAGTACAGAATACTTTCATACAAAATGCTTCTTACTGTTACGCTCCAGAGACTGTGCTAGACAAGATAGTATCAAATAACATAATAACATAATATAGCATGAATTTAGAAGAAGAGAATGAGGTCACAGTGTTCGGTATAGACATATGTACAATGTTCTGAGTTACCATATAATATACAATACACAATACTATGCAGTGTACTAATGTACAGTACTATCTAGTGCAAAGCAGAAATGGGATGAGGTACAATTTTAGGTACAATTTACAGTAAGGTGTACGAGTTGTAGTGCAATCCTTCATCCATAAATATAAAGTGTGGGGAGTGGGTGCTACAGTGTGTTTGTTTAAAGTGGGTGTGTGCTATAAAGTGTGTGGAGTGGGTGCTACAGTGTGTTTGTTTAAAGTGAGTGTGTGCGTGTGGATGTGTGTGCTATGTGCGTTTGGTGGTTGTTGTTGTGTAGTGTTCATTCATTGTTCGTTTAGCAGCCTGATGGCCTGGGGATAGAAGCTACTTCTGAGTCTTTCTGTGCTCGCCTTGAGACTCCGGTATCGCTTGCCTGACCGCAGCAGTTCAAAGAGGCAGTTGTTCGGGTGACTGGAGTCTTTAATGATTCTCTTAGCCTTGCCCTTGCAACGCTTGTAGTAAATGTTCTGGAGGGTGGGGAGCCCCCCTCCAATTGTGCGTTGAGCTGCTGCTGTTGTTGTGTGGAGGAAGAGGATTCTACTGTTGCTGCTGCATCGCGGATCCGCCTGCAGCCGTTCGTGGAGGAGGAAGACACCGGTGCTGACCCGAAGTGGCTGAGGATCAGTACTGGACCGCGAGTACTGTTCCGTGAGGCGACATCATGGTACCCAACGCAAGGAGGTATGTGAATAGCGCTATATAAATACATGGCCATGTAAAATTGTGTGCACACATAACTTGGGGTTGAGCGTAAATCCATGGTTGCTGAAGAGGAATAACACTTGACTACGCGGACCTTTTTTGTAGTGACTATGTTGCGCGACTCGTCACCAGCCGTCTCGTTTTAATTCAGACAATCTAATAACATGGCGACGCGCAAAACGGCATCAAACGTTTCCATGGAGACCACAGCGCGCTCCGCTGTTAGCGGTGACGTCACTGGGAAACGTGTTGTTAAAATGACTGCCAAGGCTGTTGCAGAACATTGTGGCAAATTGGATGCCAGCAGAAAACGTAAATTTAACATGGCAGCCAAGATAAAAGATTCAATTCTTGGTTTCATGTTAAATAATGAGAAGGAAAAAGTAGAGAATGCTCTTACAGATTTGAATCAGGTGTGTTATGAGGCGAAATGCATACATGACAATCTTCTGTTGGGTTATACGTTACATGATGAAAAAGAAGAACAAGACACCTGGTTTAAAGCAAAAATGTTGTCAATCAATGAGTGTATTTCAAATGCAAAACTGTGGGTTTCAAATATTGAAGGTATAACTAATGTACATGATGGTAAAACAACTGAAGGTGATTTGCATTTAATGGATGATGGTATTGCTCCAAATGACAGTGTGTCAAACATTGTGAGCAAATATTCTAAAACAAGTAGCAGGTCATCTGCCAAGATTTTAGCAGAAGCCGATAGAGCTGCACTTCTCGCTCGTGCTGATTCTCTAAAAGAAAAACATGCTTTGGAGGAGCAGGAGCATCAGTTGAAGGAGCAGGAACTAAAGTTGAAAAGAAAAAAGGAACAACTAGAGGTGGACACTGAATTGGCTGCAAGCACTGCAAGGTTGGCCGTGTTGCACTCCTCTGAAAGTAAGCGTTCATCTCGTGCACCTTCAAATGCAATGAATTCCTATTTTGAAAGGGAACACCACAAGCTAAATCCTGTTGCAAGGGAATACCAACCTGGGACATTAACAAAACGAAGTCAATTGACACAATTGTCAATACCACCAAACAAGCCTGTGGATGTGAGACCAAAGGAACGTGGTCAATGGCATAGCACTGCTGCTAACCGCCAATATAATCACAACCACAAGGAACAGGAAAGCAGAATGGGAACAACTGACAATGTTCAAATCAATTCAAACCAACCTGCAAACATGCTTACCATCATGGAGAGGCAAAATGAGATAACTGCTGCTCTGGTGCAGCAACAGCATTCCAGGTCTCTGCCACCACGAAATATCCCAACATTTGAAGGTGACCCTCTCCAATACAGAACATTCATCAAAGCATTTGAACAAAGAGTGGAGGAAAAGGCAACAGACGCTGATGCTTTGTATTATCTGGAGCAGTTCACAAGAGGACAGCCACAGGAATTGGTGCGTAGCTGCCAGCATATGGCTCCTGAGCGTGGTTACGCAGTGGCAAAGGGTCTTCTTAAAGAACACTTTGGAAACCAGTACAAAATAGGAAGTGCCTACATGCAAAAGGCCTTGGCATGGCAAACAATAAAATCTGAGGATGTCAAGGCACTTCAAGCCTACTCCTTATTCTTGCGTGGCTGCTGCAATGCAATGGAGGAGCTTCAGTACATGCAGGAGTTGGACATGCCTGTCAACATGAGGGCCATTATATCAAAATTGCCATTCAAGATGAGGGAGCAATGGAGGAGTACGGCTCATGGCATAATGGAAAATACACAGGAAAGAGCTCACTTCGGTGATATGATCAGGTTTGTGGAGCAACATGTTAGCCTTCTTTCTGACCCTCTGTTTGGTGACATACAGGATCCAAATTCTGGTGTGGTTGGCACAACATCTCTCACCAGGTTTGAATCATATCCCAACAGAGTGAAAAGAAACATTGTCGCCACCACAGTAATATCTGAGAGAGCCAAGGAGCTGACATCACCAACACCAGGTACAGTGAATGCTAGGAGAGCTGGATGCCTTTGCTGTGCTCGCAGTCACTCGTTGGAGGAGTGCAAACAACTGCAGGAGAAGAGGCACAAGGAGAAAATGTACTTTCTGAGGGAAAAGGGAGTTTGCTTTGCATGCTTATGTGTTGGTCACATGAGCAGAGACTGCGAAAGGCGCTTGGTATGCAAAGTCTGTGGTCAAACTCACCCCACCCTGCTTCACATCAAAAGGCAACCATTTTCTCCAGAACAGTTACAGCAACCAACTTCACTGCAAACATGTGGACATACAGGGGCCGGTAAGGACCGGTGTGTATTAGCCATTCTCCCTGTGAATGTGAAAGCAGCAAACGGAAACATAGTACAAACATACGCCTTCTTAGACCCTGGTAGCTCAGCCACATTCTGCTCTGAACGCCTAATGCAGAGGCTGAATATCACAGGCAGAGGAACCACCTTCCTACTGAGCACCATGGGGCAAGAGACGGGTGTTCCAGCTTACTCCTTGACTGGGTTGGAGGTAGCTGGTTTGGACAGCGATGACTTTTATGTTCTTCCGGAAGTTCTCACACAGAAGAAAATGCCAGTCACGGCTGAGAACATGGTGACACCTGAAGAACTGTCTAAATTGTCATATTTGTCCAACGTACACATCCCACGCCTAAAAGCAAATGTCGACCTGTTGATTGGAACCAACACTCCCAAGATATTGGAACCTTGGGAGGTCATCAACAGTCACAGGAATGGCCCGTATGCTATAAGGACAGTGCTGGGATGGGTCGTTAATGGTCCACTGAATGGAAACAGTGGTGTTGTGGAGTCAGAGTTTCCCTCTGCTACAGTGAACAGGATCTCTGTGTGCAGACGGGAAGAAATGCTGGCCGATCAGGACAAACACAACTTCAAAGAAGTAGCTGTGAAGGAGAAGGAAGTGTCCAGAGAAGACCTAAGCCATCTGGAAAAATTTGAAAGTTCAGCTGTGCTTCAGCAGGAGAGGTACTGCTTGAAATTACCTTTTAACAAGGAGGTCTGTCTGCCCAACAATGTGGGAGTGACTAGGCTGGATACAGCGTTTGAGGATGGACTCTTGAGAGTTGTAGGAACATTGAGCAGAGGATCAACACCAGAGGAAGCTAAACCTCCACTCATTCTCTCCAAGGACCAGCATGTTTCAATGCTCATTCTCAAGCATGTACACCAGAATCGGAGACATGGTGGAAGGACTCACACAATGTCCAAAGTGAGGAAGAAATGTTGGTTCACCAACGCCCATGCAGCTGAGAAGATCATCGCTGAATGCAGCTTTTGCAAACACTACAGTGACAGTGCAGTGGAGCAAAAGATGGCGGATCTTCCAGCAGATAGAATCCTTCCTGACCTACCACCTTTTACCAACACAGGGGTAGATTACTTTGGACCAGTCGAAGTGAAGAAAGGAAGATCAACCTGTAAGAGGTACGGAGTCATATTTACCTGTATGGCAAGCAGGGCCATCCATCTGGAGGTCGCGGTGTCATTGGACACAGACGCATGCATCAATGCTCTGAGGCGTTTTATCAGCAGGAGAGGACAAGTGGCGCACTTACGGTCCGATAATGGTACAAATTTCGTTGGGTCAGAACGAGAACTGAAGGAGGCTCTGGCCGTTTTGAATCAAGACAAGATTCATGGAGTTCTGGCACAAGTTGGAATCCGTTGGAGCTTTAATCCACCGGCAGGTTCACATCACGGTGGCGTCTGGGAACGGATGATCCGCCTGGTGAGAAGGGTTCTCAGTTCTGTCCTACGTCAGCAGAGGTTGGATGATGATGGGCTTCATACAGTGTTTTGTGAAGTGGAGGCCATTTTGAATGACCGTCCAATAACCAAGCTCTCGGATGATCCCAACGACCTGGAGCCACTTACACCGAACCATCTTCTTCTCTTGAAGGGTAAACCAGCTTTGCCACCTGGAGTGTTCGATCCACATGACCAGTATGTAAGAAGACGATGGCGGCAAGTCCAGTATCTTTCAGATCTTTTCTGGAAAAGATGGGTACGTGAGTACTTGCCCTTGTTTCAAGAGAGGCAAAAGTGGAACCAGAGGAAAAGGAGTTTGACAGCTGGTGATATTGTGGTCATCATGGACTCTTCAGCTCCTCGTGGGTCCTGGCCACTTGGCAGGGTTCTGGAGGTCTTTCCAGACAAACAAGGTCTGGTGCGGTCTGTGAAATTGCAGACTAAAAGTAGCACCATTGTAAGGCCGGTGACCAAAACTGTGTTTGGTTCATGAAATGTAAATGCACTTAATCCATGACATGTTTTGGCTCTTATTTGTTTTGTTTATTTATTTTTTGAATTGTTATGTCTGCCTGCCTTAACAATTAGGGGCCGGTGTGTAACGGCCAAAATGGACTTAATGTGCAATGGATTTATGTGACCAGGGGGTGGCGCTTCTTTTATATAAGCGTCAGGTACACCTGTAGGAGGAGGAGTTTTGACCCGGAAAATGCAATGGTTTTTGACCGCACGTACGACGCAGGTATCAGGTCGAAATGTTTGTATCCAATTAGGTATCATATTCATTATCATTTAATCAGTTTAAGGAACAAAAAACAAGGATATTCTGTTTGCACGGTGAAGCAAATAAATATCATTTTCCAAGAAAGCTGCCTGCATTGTGTCATTGGGACAAGGACTGTTTGGTATGAGACCAGGAATATAACGGCGCGTCAGCCAGTCTAACTGGGGATCAAGATTTCTCAGTAGCTCCGTATAAGACGGGAGCTCCTTTAATAGCTGGTTTTCCAGCCGGCGTGAGTACGCAATTATATGCGGTTGTTCACCTGTGTGGACAGAGGTTTATTTTTTCAAACTTCGGTTACATTAAATCCAGTGCTCGTGTGAACAGGGCCTCAGCTGCAGTTCTGTGGAACAGCCTGCCCAGCAGCATTAACAGGCCCCCGGGTTAACTGGCTTCAAAAAGCATGTACGATCATCGGCAGGACTTTAGAGGGGCAGGTGCTCAAAGGCTGAAAAGGGCACTATACCTGTGTGTGTTTTAACCGAGCGCACGTAGCGCACAAGCCCGATTTTTAAGGACCCTTTTCGGGCGGGGGGCCCCCTTTTTATGCTTTTTGGGGGGTTTTGGTGATCAAATATTGAATATTGAACTATAATAATCAGTGCAGGAGCTCACTTATCCTTGAAAGACACTTTTATCACTGACTTAAAAGGCCCATACATCTCCATAAATGTTCAGGGCAGAGGGAATAAGTGCTTACCCTACAGACCCCAAGTCTGTATATTCTGTATTATATCCGACAGGTCATTAGGACAGCAGACTCGGTTGGCACTGCTCAAAACGTACCTTTTTAAAATAGCTTTTAAATGAATTATTATCTTTATTTCATTGTCTTATTTTTCTTTATTTCTATACATTTTACTTAAATATTTGATTATAATTTGTATCATTGTTTTATGTAGTTTTTTTATCATTTTATTTGTTCTTTTTTAATGTCAACATATTGTTTAAATTATTCAAATGGAACTCAAACATGTCACAGTATGAAGTCATAATCAAACATTCTAGAACATTTGTGATGTCACAGTATGATGTCATAATCAAACATTCTAGAACATTTGTGATGTCACAGTATGATGTCATAATCAAATATTCTAGAACATTTGTGATGTCATAATAGACCATTCTAGAACATTTGTGTACAGTATATATTCAACTATTCTCTTTTTTTTTTTTTTGTGTACAGTATATATTCAACAAGGTGGAGTGGCGATGAGATGGAGGGTTCCCCCTCTTGGGGGGGCCCTCCAAGAGAGGAGATGATGTTTGTATTGTGATTGTATGACAAGAGGAGCAGAGAAGAAGGAGACAGAGACGATAGAAATGTGTTTTGAAGATGAGAAGAAGAAGAAGAAGAAGAGTGTAAACTTTCTCAAGTGTGGGCGAAGCAAGAATTGTGGAGGGCAGTAATACGCCACGATGCGTCTACACTGCCGGAAATTCAAATAAGAAGAAGAAGAAGAAGATCTCAGATCTCAGAAGACAAGTGAAGATATCACTTGTTGTTTCCGGCTACTTGTCTGTAAGCTTGAATATATACTGTAGATACAATTTAAAATCCCCACATGGAAAAGGAAACAATGTCCTGTACAATCCTTAATGAACTGCGTCTGGAGGGAAGGTTCTGTGATGTGGTTATTAAAGTCAACAGCACTGAGTTTAACGCCCACAAGGCAATCCTGTGTGGCTGCAGCTACTATTTCAGGTACGTTTATCTTGGTTCATGTTAGCTTGGTTCAGGTTAGCTTGGTTAGTAAACAGATACCATACTGTACTTCTACTTCTACTGTAAAAAGATACTATATTCTACTGTGCTAAGACCCTATACTTCTACAGTGAAAATATATTACTACACAGGACAGAATGTTGCTTACTGTTTACTCATCAGATATCTCTATACTCTGCGTCCCACAGAGCCCTCTTCAGAGACTCAGAGAAAGCAGTCCACACTATCCCTGGGGTGTCCCCGGGTATGATGCAGCTCATCATAGAGTACGCCTACACACGCTTTGTGCCGGTGACAGCAGAGAACGTGAAAGAGCTTCTGGTGGCTGCAGACCAGCTTCTCGTCACTGGCATAGTAGGAGCGTGCTGTGACTTCCTAGAGGGCCAGCTGTCTCTGGAAAACTGTGTCGACATCTGGAGGTTTGCAGACATCTACTACTGCCCTGACCTGAGGCGCAAGGCCTATCTCTTCATCGTGTGCCACTTTGAGGAGATGCTGCGCGTCTCACAGGAGTTTGTGGAGCTGCCCCTACAGCAACTGGTGGACATCATCGAGAGGGATGACCTGAACGTGAAGAGCGAGGAGACGGTGTTCGAGGCCGTCCTCCGTTGGATCAACCACTCCCGTGAGGAGCGTAAAACACACATCCCTTTGCTGCTGCCCAAGGTACCTAGTTGTATTACTGTGCATTACATTAAAACAACACTAGGTTCCCTAGTACAGTGGTTCTCAAACATTTGGGTCCAAACTGTTCCCTAGCAACAGAAACCGTCTACAAAAGATGTCTAAGTTGTACCCGCTGTCTGCTTGTCTCTTCCCAGGTTCGCATGGGCTTGATGAGGCCTGACTACTTCAGGAGCAACGTCCAGAACAACCCTGTGGTGAGGGACAGCCACGACTGCAGGCCCCTCATCCTCAGCGTCCTGAAACCCCCTGGCTCCGACAGGCTCCCAAACCCCCTGACCCGCCCACGCCTGCCCCAGGAGGTCCTATTGGCCATCGGAGGCTGGAGTGGTGCCATCATGACCAATGGCATGGAGGCTTACGATATCCGAGCCGGTGGATGGATGGACGTGAGCGCTGAGGGGGAGAGTCCCCGGAGAGGCCACGGCACCGCTTATCTCCACGGTCTGGTCTACTGCGTCGGCGGCTTGGACAGCGTAGAGTATTTCAGCAGTGTGCGCAGGTTCAACCCAGTCACTCGCAGTTGGCTGGAGGCGGCTCCCATGCACTCACGCCGCAGTTACCTCAGCGTGGTCGCGTTGGACGGCTGTATCTACGCCATGGGAGGGTTTGACGGACACCAACTGAACACCGCAGAGTGCTACGAGCCTGAAACCAACCAGTGGACACTGATCTCACCCATGCTGGAGCACAGGAGCGCCGCAGGGGCAGCAGCCCTCCACAGCAAGGTTGGTATCATTCAGAATCAGAAATGTCTTCATCAAGTCAGCTGCACATACAAGGATTTTGTCTTGGTCCTTTGGTCCAGGGGTTCCCAAACTCGGGGTCAACAGTGACCCAGGGGGGTCGCAAGCCGCCGCGGGGGGGTCGCCAGATGATTAAAAGAAAAAAATTATTCCAGTCAGGCCACTGAACTTAGAAGCAGGCCAGGCCAGTGTTTCTAGTTGCACCAGCGCAATAGTTAGATAACCAACACAAGTTGGAGAACTCTCTCTCTCTCTCTTGCTCTCACACACACACAAAGGGAGCTGCATGTGATTGGTGAAGGCGGGACCCTTACAAAAAAACTGCTAATCATTGACACATGCTAGCCTGTAATAATCCCCCCCAGAAAAATCTACTTTGCATTTGATATATTGCAAATATATGCCATCACACACTGGCATTAGGGTTAGAATTATAAAATGAATATGTGGTGTTATGATCAGGGCTGAAGTTGAATAAAAGATTGTATTTTTTTCAATTACAAACAAACTGAAAATCCATAGAAATCTGTGTTGTTGCTAATCATATTATGCTAGCCTGTTTTTTAACAATAATTTGTGATGCCATCACAAACACTGGCATTTAAAGGGTACAAATAAAGAAATGCCTGCACCAGAATGCAGGAAATGAAGTCTTTGTAACAAAAAAATTCCTGGTGGGGGACCCCCAGACCCCCTGCTTAAAAAGTGGCCTGACTGGGGCTATATTTTGCACTATATTTCCTGGCTTGAATGATTTCCCCAGTCCGGCCCTGGTTAAAAGCCTCCAATGCTTATTAGTGTGTGTGCGTTTGAACGTTTGCATGTTTCAACCATACATTTCCATTTATATAAAAAAAAAGAAAAAAGATATTATAATCTTAAAAAAAAAAGAAAAAAAATACCTCCTTATTTGGGGGTTGCGGCCTGAAAGGTTTGGGAACCCCTGCATTGGTCCATCAACATTAACAGACAAGACAATTAAAGTACAATGAAATAAAATGGAATATATAAACTAAATTAGAATATTCTTTCTTATTACAGGTTTACATCTGTGGTGGCTTAAACAGGACGGCGTGCGGAGTGTCTGCTCCCAGCTGAGTGCTACAGCCCAGACACCGACCAGTGGACTCTGATCGCCCCCATGAGCAGCAGGCGTAGCGAAGTGGAGTCGCTGCGTACGGAGGACAAGTCTATGCGGTAGGTGCACATGGAGACAATATGCTTTATACTAGATATTTCTATAGATATGTATAATTTGACTTGCAATGCTGCTGTGATGCCCTCATTTCCCTAAGTGGATTAATACAGTGTCTGCCTGCCTGTCTGCCTGCCTGAGCCACACACTAAAACCCCCGCAGAGACTTTGGCATCGGGGTGCTGGACGACCTGCTCTTCGTGGTCGGAGGCTACACTGATGACTTCAGCACCATCTCCAACGTGGAGCGCTACGACCAGAGCAGCGACAGGTGGACTGTAGCCGAGGACATGAAGACCTGCCGCGGTGGCCTAAGATGCTGCATAATGCATGGCCTGCCTAACATGAGCCAGTACGCTGCTCCCCGTGGAGGAGGAAGAGGAGGAGGATGAGAGAGGAGAGGATGAGGAGGAGGAGGCAGGAGGAGGAGGAGGAGGAGGAGGAGGAGGAGGAGGAGGAGGAGAGAAGGAGGAGGAAGAGGAGGAGGAGGCAGTGCCTCCTGCAGTGACCCCTGGAGGAGGAGGGGAGGAGGAGGAGGAGGAGCAGGAGGAGGAGGAGGAGGAGGGAGAGGAGGGGGAGGAGGAGCAGGAGGAGGAGGAGGGGGAGGAGGAGGAGGGAGGAGGAGGAGAAGGAGGAGGAGAGGATGAGGAGGATTAGGAGGAGGAGGAGCAGGAGGAGGAGGATTAGGAGGAGGAGGAGGAGCAGGATGAGGAGGAGGAGGATTAGGAGGAGGAGGAGGAGGAGGATTAGGAGGAGGAGGAAGAGGAGGATTAGGAGTAGGAGGAGGAGGAGGAAGAGGAGGAAGCAGAGGATTAGGAGCAGGAGGAGGAGGAGGAGGAAGAGGAGGATTAGGAGCAGGAGGAGGAGGAAGAGGAGGAGGATTAGGAGCAGGAGGAGGAATAGGAGGATTAGGAGGAGGAGGAGGAGGCGGATTAGGAGCAGGAGGAGGAGGAAGAGGAGGAGGATTAGGAGCAGGAGGAGGAGGAAGAGGAGGATTAGGAGCAGGAGGAGGAGGAGGAAGAGGAGGATTAGGAGCAGGAGGAGGAGGAAGAGGAGGATTAGGAGCAGGAGGAGGAGGAGGAAGAGGAGGATTAGGAGCAGGAGGAGGAGGAATAGGAGGAAGAGGAGGATTAGGAGCAGGAGGAGGAGGAAGAGGAGGAAGAGGAGGATTGGGAGCAGGATGAGGAGGAGGATTAGGAGCAGGAGGAGGAGGAAGAGGAGGATTAGGAGTAGGAGGAGGAGGAGGAAGAGGAGGAGCAGGAGGAGGAGGAAGAGGAGGATTAGGAGCAGGAGGAGGAAGAGGAGGATTAGGAGCAGGAGGAGGAGGAAGAGAGGATTAGGAGCAGGAGGAGGAGGAGGAAGAGGAGGATTAGGAGGAGGAGGAAGAGGAGGATTAGGAGCAGGAGGAGGAAGAGGAAGAGGAGGATTAGGAGCAGGAGGAGGAAGAGGAGGAGGAGGAAGAGGAGGAGCAGGAGGAGGAAGAGGAGGAGGAGGAAGAGGAGGATTAGGAGCAGGAGGAAGAGGAGGAGCAGGAGCAGGAGGAGGAAGAGGGAGCGATTAGGAGCAGGAGGAGGAGGATTAGGAGGAGGAAGAGGTAGAGGAGGAAGAGGAGCGAGGAAGAGTAGGAGGAGGAAGAGGAGGAGGAGGAAGAGGAGGAGGAG
>NC_140182.1:8690310-8707810 GCF_963971535.1 Notolepis coatsorum
GAGACAGAGAGACAGAGAGAGAAAGAGACAGAGACACAGAGACAGAGAGAGACAGATACAAGTAGAAAGAGACAGAAAGAGAGATAGACAGAGAGACAGAGAGACAGACAGAGAGAGAAATAGAGGGAGAGGGAGAGAGAGGTTGTGTGTGTATTGTGTGTAAGTGAATAGCATGCTCTACCTCCACCCCTCTGTTTATATCAGGCGCATTCCTTCACTCAACACTCTTTATTGTGTGTGTGTGTGTGTGTGTGTGTGTGTGTGTGTGTGTGTGTGTGTGTGTGTGTGTGTGTGTGTGTGGTCTACAAACCTCCACCAGGATCATGAGTCTGATCCATTCTGACTCTCCAGTGTGTCCTGGTGGTGGTGTCCTCATGAAACCAGAGGTACTAGAGACACAAACATAGTTCCATTTAGATTTAAACTCATTTCCTACGGCCAGCAGACCTTCCTTTACTTCAGGCCCTGTCCACACGAGCGCTGGATTTAATATAACCATGATTGTATGTGCGCAGTTGCACTGTTCGGCCACACACAACCGGGGATTTGCTACACTGCAACCGCGATTCTTGAAAACCGGAGCCCAGGGTGAAGTTTTGCGGTTTTGCAGTTGCGTGTGGGCATAGCAACCGAGGTTATTCCCAGTGTTTACAGCAGAGCTGTCGCAATTATTTCCCATGTTCACGGCAGACTGTCAAACAATAGCAAGTTAGCAACCGAGCGCGGGGTAGAGAGATTAGAGCAGAGCCAGCTACACCAGTGTTTACAGCAGAGCTGTCCCAAGTAGCGTTATATGAAAATGATTGTAACAAACTTTTGTTCGAAACGTATCATCTGTGTTGAAGAGTGTTGTGATCGACTGATGTCTGTTGTCGCATTCCTGACCTGATGCTCAGAGTAAACATGTAGCTGCGGCTAAACTAAACTCATGTGTTGTCAAGTTATTGTTATAAGGAACCCAGTCCAGACTGCATCCCCTTAACAATTGTTTGTATTGAGCCGTATTGTATTGTACCCATTCTGCAATGTGTTAAATAACGTTTGCATCCATTCATAGCGGTAACGTTACCACATTACGTTAGCATTTAAGCTATATACTATACATAGATATAGCCATTCACATTAGCATGTAGCTAACAACACCGGCGGTCTTTTGTGAGACTAAACTATCCGCTCTTGGTGGTAAATTGTGTTGCTGATGGTTTTGTTTCATCAACAAATGAGAGGCAGAACACACAGTGAATGTATCCGTTTGTTTATTGCACTTTTATTGCAGTTTCTTTCTTTGCTGAAAAATATATCCTCCGTTGGCAAAATTACATTTAAAGATGTTGTTTCTAAACAGGAAGTGTAGTGAGCGTTCAACCTTTTCTGATTGGTTGAAATGGCCTTCATGTCTGAACAACATCGCCGCCTACTGCTTTGACATTGTACTACATGTATCGGTTTGCTGGTTTTCCAGCCGGCGTGAGTACGCAATTATATGCGGTTGTTCACCTGTGTGGACAGAGGTTTATTTTTTCAAACTTCGGTTACATTAAATCCAGTGCTCGTGTGAACAGGGCCTCAGCTGCAGTTCTGTGGAACAGCCTGCCCAGCAGCATTAACAGGCCCCCGGGTTAACTGGCTTCAAAAAGCATGTACAATCATCGGCAGGACTTTAGAGGGGCAGGTGCTCAAAGGCTGAAAAGGGCACTATACCTGTGTGTGTTTTAACCGAGCGCACGTAGCGCACAAGCCCGATTTTTAAGGACCCTTTTCGGGCGGGGGGCCCCCTTTTTATGCTTTTTGGGGGGTTTTGGTGATCAAATATTGAATATTGAACTATAATAATCAGTGCAGGAGCTCACTTATCCTTGAAAGACACTTTTATCACTGACTTAAAAGGCCCATACATCTCCATAAATGTTCAGGGCAGAGGGAATAAGTGCTTACCCTACAGACCCCAAGTCTGTATATTCTGTATTATATCCGACAGGTCATTAGGACAGCAGACTCGGTTGGCACTGCTCAAAACGTACCTTTTTAAAATAGCTTTTAAATGAATTATTATCTTTATTTCATTGTCTTATTTTTCTTTATTTCTATACATTTTACTTAAATATTTGATTATAATTTGTATCATTGTTTTATGTAGTTTTTTCATCATTTTATTTGTTCTTTTTTAATGTCAACATATTGTTTAAATTATTCAAATGGAACTCAAACATGTCACAGTATGAAGTCAATCAAACATTCTAGAACATTTGTGATGTCACAGTATGATGTCATAATCAAACATTCTAGAACATTTGTGATGTCACAGTATGATGTCATAATCAAATATTCTAGAACATTTGTGATGTCATAATAGACCATTCTAGAACATTTGTGTACAGTATATATTCAACTATTCTCTCAGAAGATCTCAGATCTCAGAAGACAAGTGAAGATATCACTTGTTGTTTCCGGCTACTTGTCTGTAAGCTTGAATATATACTGTAGATACAATTTAAAATCCCCACATGGAAAAGGAAACAATGTCCTGTACAATCCTTAATGAACTGCGTCTGGAGGGAAGGTTCTGTGATGTGGTTATTAAAGTCAACAGCACTGAGTTTAACGCCCACAAGGCAATCCTGTGTGGCTGCAGCTACTATTTCAGGTACGTTTATCTTGGTTCATGTTAGCTTGGTTCAGGTTAGCTTGGTTAGTAAACAGATACCATACTGTACTTCTACTGTAAACAGATACTATACTGTACTTCTACTGTAAAAAGATACTATACTGTACTTCTACTGTAAAAAGATACTATATTCTACTGTGCTAAGACCCTATACTTCTACAGTGAAAATATATTACTACACAGGACAGAATGTTGCTTACTGTTTACTCATCAGATATCTCTATACTCTGCGTCCCACAGAGCCCTCTTCAGAGACTCAGAGAAAGCAGTCCACACTATCCCTGGGGTGTCCCCGGGTATGATGCAGCTCATCATAGAGTACGCCTACACACGCTTTGTGCCGGTGACAGCAGAGAACGTGAAAGAGCTTCTGGTGGCTGCAGACCAGCTTCTCGTCACTGGCATAGTAGGAGCGTGCTGTGACTTCCTAGAGGGCCAGCTGTCTCTGGAAAACTGTGTCGACATCTGGAGGTTTGCAGACATCTACTACTGCCCTGACCTGAGGCGCAAG
This sequence comes from Notolepis coatsorum, assembly GCF_963971535.1. Classification (NCBI taxonomy): domain Eukaryota; kingdom Metazoa; phylum Chordata; class Actinopteri; order Aulopiformes; family Paralepididae; genus Notolepis; species Notolepis coatsorum. The sequence goes on from NC_140182.1 coordinate 8,693,487, forward strand.
GCCTATCTCTTCATCGTGTGCCACTTTGAGGAGATGCTGCGCGTCTCACAGGAGTTTGTGGAGCTGCCCCTACAGCAACTGGTGGACATCATCGAGAGGGATGACCTGAACGTGAAGAGCGAGGAGACGGTGTTCGAGGCCGTCCTCCGTTGGATCAACCACTCCCGTGAGGAGCGTAAAACACACATCCCTTTGCTGCTGCCCAAGGTACCTAGTTGTATTACTGTGCATTACATTAAAACAACACTAGGTTCCCTAGTACAGTGGTTCTCAAACATTTGGGTCCAAACTGTTCCCTAGCAACAGAAACCGTCTACAAAAGATGTCTAAGTTGTACCCGCTGTCTGCTTGTCTCTTCCCAGGTTCGCATGGGCTTGATGAGGCCTGACTACTTCAGGAGCAACATCCAGAACAACCCTGTGGTGAGGGACAGCCACGACTGCAGGCCCCTCATCCTCAGCGTCCTGAAACCCCCTGGCTCCGACAGGCTCCCAAACCCCCTGACCCGCCCACGCCTGCCCCAGGAGGTCCTATTGGCCATCGGAGGCTGGAGTGGTGCCATCATGACCAATGGCATGGAGGCTTACGATATCCGAGCCGGTGGATGGATGGACGTGAGCGCTGAGGGGGAGAGTCCCCGGAGAGGCCACGGCACCGCTTATCTCCACGGTCTGGTCTACTGCGTCGGCGGCTTGGACAGCGTAGAGTATTTCAGCAGTGTGCGCAGGTTCAACCCCGTCACTCGCAGTTGGCTGGAGGCGGCTCCCATGCACTCACGCCGCAGTTACCTCAGCGTGGTCGCGTTGGACGGCTGTATCTACGCCATGGGAGGGTTTGACGGACACCAACTGAACACCGCAGAGTGCTACGAGCCTGAAACCAACCAGTGGACACTGATCTCACCCATGCTGGAGCACAGGAGCGCCGCAGGGGCAGCAGCCCTCCACAGCAAGGTTGGTATCATTCAGAATCAGAAATGTCTTCATCAAGTCAGCTGCACATACAAGGATTTTGTCTTGGTCCTTTGGTCCAGGGGTTCCCAAACTCGAGGGCAACAGTGACCCAGGGGGGTCGCAAGCCGCCGCGGGGGGGTCGCCAGATGATTAAAAGAAAAAAATTATTCCAGTCAGGCCACTGAACTTAGAAGCAGGCCAGGCCAGTGTTTCTAGTTGCACCAGCGCAATAGTTAGATAACCAACACAAGTTGGAGAACTCTCTCTCTCTCTCTTGCTCTCACACACACACAAAGGGAGCTGCATGTGATTGGTGAAGGCGGGACCCTTACAAAAAAACTGCTAATCATTGACACATGCTAGCCTGTAATAATCCCCCCCAGAAAAATCTACTTTGCATTTGATATATTGCAAATATATGCCATCACACACACTGGCATTAGGGTTAGAATTATAAAATGAATATGTGGTGTTATGATCAGGGCTGAAGTTGAATAAAAGATTGTATTTTTTTCAATTACAAACAAACTGAAAATCCATAGAAATCTGTGTTGTTGCTAATCATATTATGCTAGCCTGTTTTTTAACAATAATTTGTGATGCCATCACAAACACTGGCATTTAAAGGGTACAAATAAAGAAATGCCTGCACCAGAATGCAGGAAATGAAGTCTTTGTAACAAAAAAATTCCTGGTGGGGGACCCCCAGACCCCCTGCTTAAAAAGTGGCCTGACTGGGGCTATATTTTGCACTATATTTCCTGGCTTGAATGATTTCCCCAGTCCGGCCCTGGTTAAAAGCCTCCAATGCTTATTAGTGTGTGTGCGTTTGAACGTTTGCATGTTTCAACCATACATTTCCATTTATATAAAAAAAATAAAAAAGATATTATAATCTTAAAAAAAAAAAAAAAAAAAATTACCTCCTTATTTGGGGGTTGCGGCCTGAAAAGTTTGGGAACCCCTGCATTGGTCCATCAACATTAACAGACAAGACAATTAAAGTACAATGAAATAAAATGGAATATATAAACTAAATTAGAATATTCTTTCTTATTACAGGTTTACATCTGTGGTGGCTTAAACAGGACGGCGTGGGAGTGTCTGCTCACAGCTGAGTGCTACAGCCCAGACACCGACCAGTGGACTCTGATCGCCCCCATGAGCAGCAGGCGTAGCAAAGTGGGAGTCGCTGCGTACGGAGGACAAGTCTATGCGGTAGGTGCACATGGAGACAAATGCTTTATACTAGATATTTCTATAGATATGTATAATTTGACTTGCAATGCTGCTGTGATGCCCTCATTTCCCTAAGTGGATTAATACAGTGTCTGCCTGCCTGTCTGCCTGCCTGAGCCACACACTAAAACATTCCTCTCATGTGTCCTGTCCTCAGGTGGGAGGGTTTGACGGTGGAAACTACCTGCGTAGCGCGGAGGCCTACAGCCCCTTGACTGACTCCTGGTGCGCCCTGCCCGCCATGATCAACCCCCGCAGCGACTTTGGCATCGGGGTGCTGGACGACCTGCTCTTCGTGGTCGGAGGCTACACTGATGACTTCAGCACCATCTCCAACGTGGAGCGCTACGACCAGAGCAGCGACAGGTGGACTGTAGCCGAGGACATGAAGACCTGCCGCGGTGGCCTAAGATGCTGCATAATGCATGGCCTGCCTAACATGAGCCAGTACGCTGCTCCCCGTGGAGGAGGAAGAGGAGGAGGATGAGAGGAGGAGGATGAGGAGGAGGAGGCAGGAGGAGGAGGAGGAGGAGGAGGAGGAGGAGGAGGAGGAGGAGGAGGAGAAAGGAGGAGGAAGAGGAGGAGGAGGCAGTGCCTCCTGCAGTGACCCCTGGAGGAGGAGGGGGAGGAGGAGGAGGAGGAGCAGGAGGAGGAGGAGGAGGAGGAGGGAGAGGAGGGGGAGGAGGAGCAGGAGGAGGAGGAGGGGGGAGGAGGAGGAGAAGGAGGAGGAGAGGGTGAGGAGGATTAGGAGGAGGAGGAGCAGGAGGAGGAGGATTAGGAGGAGGAGGAGGAGCAGGATGAGGAGGAGGAGGATTAGGAGGAGGAGGAGGAGGAGGAGGAGGATTAGGAGGAGGAGGAAGAGGAGGATTAGGAGTAGGAGGAGGAGGAGGAAGAGGAGGAAGCAGAGGATTAGGAGCAGGATGAAGAGGAGGAGGAAGAGGAGGATTAGGAGCAGGAGGAGGAGGAAGAGGAGGAGGATTAGGAGCAGGAGGAGGAATAGGAGGATTAGGAGGAGGAGGAGGAGGATTAGGAGCAGGAGGAGGAGGAAGAGGAGGAGGATTAGGAGCAGGAGGAGGAGGAAGAGGAGGATTAGGAGCAGGAGGAGGAGGAGGAAGAGGAGGATTAGGAGCAGAAGGAGGAGGAGGAAGAGGAGGATTAGGAGCAGGAGGAGGAGGAGGAAGAGGAGGATTAGGAGCAGGAGGAGGAGGAAGAGGAGGAAGAGGAGGATTAGGAGCAGGAGGAGGAGGAAGAGGAGGAAGAGGAGGATTGGGAGCAGGATGAGGAGGAGGATTAGGAGCAGGAGGAGGAGGAAGAGGAGGATTAGGAGTAGGAGGAGGAGGAGGAAGAGGAGGAGCAGGAGGAGGAGGAAGAGGAGGATTAGGAGCAGGAGGAGGAAGAGGAGGATTAGGAGCAGGAGGAGGAGGAAGAGGAGGATTAGGAGCAGGAGGAGGAGGAGGAAGAGGAGGATTAGGAGGAGGAGGAAGAGGAGGATTAGGAGCAGGAGGAGGAAGAGGAAGAGGAGGATTAGGAGCAGGAGGAGGAAGAGGAGGAGGAGGAAGAGGAGGAGCAGGAGGAGGAAGAGGAGGAGGAGGAAGAGGAGGATTAGGAGCAGGAGGAGGAAGAGGAGGAGGAGGAGGAAGAGGAGGAGCAGGAGCAGGAGGAGGAAGAGGAGGATTAGGAGCAGGAGGAGGAGGATTAGGAAGAGGAAGAGGTAGAGGAGGAAGAGGAGGAGGAAGAGTAGGAGGAGGAAGAGGAGGAGGAGGAAGAGGAGGAGGAGGCAGCAGGGAATCCATCTAAGAACCTTAAACGTTTATTAGACCAAAAGAAATCCTAAGAAATTAATAAATTACTATCAGCCAAAGGTGGTGCATTTCTTTCTTCTAGTAATTCAGACAATATCGGTTTTTAGTTTGTGTAATGTAATGTAATATCTGTTTTTAGTTTGTGTAATGTAATGTTATCTGTTTTTAGTTTGTGTAATGTAATGTAATATCTGTTTTTAGTTTGTGTAATGTAATGTAATATCTGTTTTTAGTTTGTGTAATGTAATGTAATATCTGTTTTTAGTTTGTGTAATGCACATAATATGGGAACTTTTATCCATATGGTTGAGCCTGTTAGGAATTGCACCCCCAACCCAAGCAGATTGCAGATCACTCTCTATATGGAGGTAAAAAAAGAAAATATGGTAAAAATAATTGGCATAAAAAGGGCACTTTATTATGAGGCACAAAAGGGCAGGTGCTTGTGCACTCGTTGGGCTCTATGTGTGCACGTGCCTGCTCGCTGTGCCCTTGAGCAAGGCACCTCAGCTTTAAGTCCTGGTGGTGGTGTCCTCACAGGGTGGGACTGTCTCCAGTGTGTCCTGGTGGTGGTGTCCTCACAGGGAGGGGGGACTGTCTCCAGTGTGTCCTGGTGGTGGTGTCCTCACAGGGTGGGGGGACTGTCTCCAGTGTGTCCTGGTGGTGGTGTCCTCACAGGGGGGGGGGACTGTCTCCAGTGTGTCCTGGTGGTGGTGTCCTCACAGGGGGGGGACTGTCTCCAGTGTGTCCTGGTGGTGGTGTCCTCACAGGGTGGGGGGACTGTCTCCAGTGTGTCCTGGTGGTGGTGTCCTCACAGGGAGGGGGGACTGTCTCCAGTGTGTCCTGGTGGTGGTGTCCTCACAGGGAGGGGGGGACTGTCTCCAGTGTGTCCTGGTGGTGGTGTCCTCACAGGGGGGGACTGTCTCCAGTGTGTCCTGGTGGTGGTGTCCTCACAGGGGGGGACTGTCTCCAGTGTGTCCTGGTGGTGGTGTCCTCACAGGGAGGGGGGACTGTCTCCAGTGTGTCCTGGTGGTGGTGTCCTCACAGGGAGGGGGGACTGTCTCCAGTGTGTCCTGGTGGTGGTGTCCTCACAGGGAGGGGGGACTGTCTCCAGTGTGTCCTGGTGGTGGTGTCCTCACAGGGAGGGGGGGACTGTCTCCAGTGTGTCCTGGTGGTGGTGTCCTCACAGGGAGGGGGGGGACTGTCTCCAGTGTGTCCTGGTGGTGGTGTCCTCACAGGGAGGGGGGACTGTCTCCAGTGTGTCCTGGTGGTGGTGTCCTCACAGGGTGGGGGGGACTGTCTCCAGTGTGTCCTGGTGGTGGTGTCCTCACAGGGAGGGGGGACTGTCTCCAGTGTGTCCTGGTGGTGGTGTCCTCACAGGGTGGGGGGGGGAGTGGAGCTACGATGAAATATGCTCCTAACTTTTCTCGTAGGTCGTAACTCGTCCACCCGGGTCATAACCAGAAATGAAAGTATAATGTGTACCGTCTCAAAATCGTACTCAAGTCAAAGTCAGAGTATCTGGCTAAAAACACACTTGAGTAAAAGTTAAAAAGGTTCTACTTTTAAATGTACTTAAGTACTAAAAAGTTAAAGTAAAAATGTTTTTTTTATTGCAAAGGTTAATTTTCCATTGATGGGGATTTGATTGGCTGTTTGTAATTAAGTGCGGCCGCAGGATTAATAAGTTAATAACGTTAACGTTAGTTTGGCCAGAGAAACAAATATACTAATTAAAAAGGTTGGACCTGCAAGATTTGTTCTTTGTATAGGTCTGCATTTTAAATGTAAGGAGTAAAAAGTATGTTTTTTTTCTCTGAAATGTAATGGAGTAAAAGTACAAGTATACAAACCTAATAATACTCAAGTAAAGTACATATCCCCAAAAACAGTACTTAAGTATTGTAACGAGTTACAAATTACTCAAGTACTTTACACCCCTGGTCACAACCTCTTCAACATGCTCCCCCACGGCAGGCGGCTGTACGGCTGCCCAAGACACTAAAATCCCACCATAGACTCAGTTTCTTCCCCTCAGCAGCTCGCCTGGTAAACGAGTCAGGTGTCGTCCCCCCCCCCCCCCCCCCACCTCTATGGCGAGCTGCTAGGGCTGGACTTCTGGACTTGAACTTTGTGCTGCACTGTATACATGTCCCCAACCACTGCACTTTTTACAGTCTTATTGTTGTCAAGTCCTGTCTGGCACTTTACTTTATTTATAATTATTTATTTACGGTTGTATTGTTCTTAAATGTGGGGGGGGGAAGAAAAGCATACACTGTAAACGAGCAAATCACGTTCCATTTGTTCTGCAAAATGGTGAATAAAGTCATCTGAATCTGACCTATCTCAAACCCTGCCCTCTTTTCTTGATCCTCCAATCACAAGTGTCGCTTACCTCGGACAAACTTTGTTTGTCCGAGGTAAGCAACAGCTGTGATTGGAGGATCAAGAAAAGAGGGCAGGGTTTGCGATAGGTGCCAGGAGTTACCATTAAAAATGACCCCCTTATTAAAACTGCCTTTTATCTCCTCTCAAGGTCACAGTACACACTACTACACTCCTCTCTGTCATCATCAAACATCAAACGATTCCCTCTAATGCTCTAAATAATTCAGATGTACTCAATCACTCCCACAGCCTCCAGTCTAAACGGTGATGATGTCATCATGTCACTGATCAGAAACTATATGCTCCCTGGCGATAAAGTGTAAAGGTCTATATGGCTTTGTGAAACAGCCACAGCTATAGACGTGAAAGCATATTCGTATAGCAATAGAAGCAATTTCCCTCCATCTGCGGAGAACTAACGTCTGCAGAACTCGAGAACTATTAGGAGGGTTTGACCACTACGTGTGATTGACTCTTAACCAACTGTTTATTTTCCTCATATTTTTATATTCAGATTTAATTTTATTACCTATATTTATGTATTTCTTCTATTATCCTGTCCATACCTGTACCTCCCACCACCCCCCTCCCCCCCATACTCCATGCTGCGAGTTTCCAAAAGGGGATTAATAAAGTAATATCTTATCCTATCTTTTTTCTTTTAAATCTTTTTTTTTCTTTTTTTTTAAACAAACAAAACACAATACAATAATACAATAAAACACAAGATACTGCAATAATAACGATAACAAAAATAATAATAAATACAAAATACAGAGAGAAAATTAAAAAAAAATAAAATAAAAAAACACCACAAAGAACATTAGACATTTCCTCCCCCACCTCATCTCTCTGGGTCTTGTGTCTCAGGCCTCATCTCTCTGGGTCTTGTGTCTCAGACCTCATCTCTCTGGGTCGTCTTGTGTCTCAGACCTCATCTCTCTGGGTCTTGTGTCTCAGGCCTCATCTCTCTGGACCTTGTGTCTCAGACCTCATCTCTCTGGGTCTTGTGTCTCAGGCCTCATCTCTCTGGGTCTTGTGTCTCAGACCTCATCTCTCTGGGTCTTGTGTCTCAGACCTCATCTCTCTGGGTCTTGTGTCTCAGACCTCATCTCTCTGGGTCTTGTGTCTCAGGCCTCATCTCTCTGGGTCTTGTGTCTCAGACCTCATCTCTCTGGGTCTTGTGTCTCAGACCTCATCTCTCTGGGTCTTGTGTCTCAGACCTCATCTCTCTGGGTCTTGTGTCTCAGGCCTCATCTCTCTGGGTCTTGTCACCCCATCTCTCTGGGTCTTGTGTCTCAGGCCTCATCTCTCTGGGTCTTGTCACCTCATCTCTCTGGGTCTTGTGTCTCAGGCCTCATCTCTCTGGGTCTTGTCACCTCATCTCTCTGGGTCTTGTGTCTCAGGCCTCATCTCTCTGGGTCTTGTCACCCCATCTCTCTGGGTCTTGTGTCTCAGGCCTCATCTCTCTGGGTCTTGTGTCTCAGACCTCATCTCTCTGGACCTTGTGTCTCAGACCTCATCTCTCTGGGTCTTGTGTCTCAGACCTCATCTCTCTGGACCTTGTGTCTCAGACCTCATCTCTCTGGGTCTTGTGTCTCAGGCCTCATCTCTCTGGGTCTTGTGTCTCAGACCTCATCTCTCTGGGTCGTCTTGTGTCTCAGACCTCATCTCTCTGGGTCGTCTTGTGTCTCAGACCTCATCTTTCTGGGTCTTGTGTCTCAGACCTCATCTCTCTGGGTCTTGTGTCTCAGACCTCATCTCTCTGGGTCTTGTGTCTCAGACCTCATCTCTCTGGGTCTTGTGTCTCAGACCTCATCTCTCTGGGTCTTGTGTCTCAGACCTCATCTCTCTGGGTCTTGTGTCTCAGACCTCATCTCTCTGGGAGAGAGAGAGAGAGAGAGAGAGAGAGAGAGAGAGAGAGAGAGAGAAGACCTCATCCGTCATATGCAGCACAAGTTTGACCTTTATTTACCCAGGGTAGGTTCTCTTTATTAACCTTTATTTACCCAGGGTAGGTTCTCTTTATTAACCTTTATTTACCCAGGGTAGGTTCTCTTTATTAACCTTTATTCGTTCGCTGAGCTGATGCTCTTTTTCAGGAACGCCCTGCTTCACATTCACACAGTTCCATTCACACCTGGGAGCTGCCCAGTTGGGGGTTAAGTGCCTTGCTCAAGGGCACTTCAGCGGTTGGTGTTAGGGGGGATCGGAGAGAGTTATGAATTCACTTCCCCAGCCCAGATTTTTCCTGCCGGTCCCGGGGCTCGAACCGGCAACCTTCTTCCGGTCACAAACCCGCTTCTCTAACAATTAGGCCACCCGCTGCCCCCAGTACAAGTACAGTACAACGAAAAGAGGTTTGGCATCCAACCAGAGTGCAAATGTAACAGTAAAGTGCAACCGTAATATACAATGTTCAGGGTGATTAAACTGGGTATAATAATAATCACTGATATTACCCTCGTCTCGTGAATACGTACTGTTGACAGAGTCTGGCTATGGGGCGACAATAATGTGGTCAAGAGGCATGGTTTCTACCTTCAGCCATTAATCAGCGTGGTTTATTATTTGCATGGTAAGGCAGCGGTACATGAGTTCTCCTCTCCGTGAGAGGCAGGTGGGAAAGAGGTAGAGGGGGAGGAGACATCTCCTTAAATACTCTCCACCTGGTGGTAGCATTAGCGGCTCCGCCTATAGCGCCCTCTAGTGGAAACAGTTATGTACAGTCAGTGGAGACAGTTAAATACAGTTAGACAGTTACTTGCAATCCTACATAGAACCTCTAACTTTAACACGTACAGTATGTGAAAACGGATGCGAAAGCTTTCCTCTCGTTCTCCGTGACGGAGGGACATCCTTCCTCGACGCCAGTCTCTCAGTCTGGAAAGCGCTGCCGCAGCCACAGAACAGCCAGAACCAACCGGCTGAAGAACAGCTTCTTCCCCCGAGCCATCAGACTCATCAACAGAGCCCCCCCCCCCCCCTGATAAAACCGCGTTGCACGTACAATTTTACACACTGCTAAAAATGTGCACATTGCTCATTGCACATCACACAACCTACCTTTTTTGGGGGGGGGAACTGTAAACATTCTATATAGTATAATATCTGATCCTGTTATCTGCACTGCACACGTTTTAGAACTGTAGCCTATACAGTCATCTTTATTTTAGTCAAATTTGATCTTATTTTATTCTTATTCTTATTCTATGCTCATTTTATTGTATTGATATTATTGGAAGCTGCTACGGTCGAGGGACCACAACACATAGAATTTCCCTCTTTCTTTGCTGTAAGGTACTGAAAATAAACAAAGTTATGTTCTATTGTGGTATGTAGTGTTGTATTGTATTTACTGCTGTCCAGCGAATCAAGTTTTTTCTTTTTGTACTATAAGTAAAAGTATATTCTATAATGTATTATACTAAATGATGTTATATCTATAATTAATGGAAGAACAAATGTAAATGTAAGGGGGTAGGGATCAATAAGCTTAGCTTCCCTCTATACTCCTTTTTTGAACATGTCAACAAACTAAATACATTGCTCTTGACTTTTTGTTTATCATTTATTTTATTTTATTATGATTGTTCTGTTTGACGGAGCTAGATACTGTGATTTGTTTGGAGGAATATGGAGAATACATGTTCAAAAATAAACTTTTTCATTCATTCATTAAAAAAATTTTTTTTGACAATAAACTAATCTGATCTGATCTCTGGTGAGCGCGCGGTGAGGCCTGCGCACGCAGGGGCGGCCCCCCGGGGAGCGCTCCAGGGAGCAGGAAGAGGGAAGCGTTCCGCGAGAGAGTGTGTCTCACTTCCCTATTCCCGAGATGCTGGAGCTGCACTTCTGTGCTGCAGGTTAATAACTTTCACTGCCGCACTACAAAACGGTTAACCCTTTCACTGCGACAATACACCGAAGGTTAACCCTTTCACTGCCACACAACAGCCGGTTAACCCTTTCACTGTAACCGGTCGCCGTCGGTTGTGTGATAGTAAAGGGTTAACCTTCTGTCGTGTGGCAGTGAAAGGGTTCTGTATCGTTAGTGGCTTAGCTTGGCATCACTACTGCACTATCTCGCGTACGTGCACGCGTACTGAATAAACCACAAATGTACCTCTAATACCAGTATTAGTCTGACCACACCCCTCATCAGCTTACCTTCATAAGCAGGTGTGTGGTCACCTGCTCTCCTCCTTCTCGCTTTCACCACAAGGAAGAAGTGCCTCGGTAGATCCCCACACTTGACACCATGATGGAAGAAATTGGATTAGGAACAGCTTGGGAAACAAGGATACGTTGACATCATATCTTTATTTTCTCTCTCACTATTTTCGAGAAAATACGGCGATATTGTCTTCGTACTGGAGTGTCTAGAAGATGATGATCATTCTAAAAACCCTCCACCGGTTTTCGTATTGGGAGCACGCCGCTGCATGCTTCTCAACTGCAGTTCCTTGCTGTGTTTGTTGGGGTGAAACCTGTCAGGCCACAGCTGAACTGTCGGACATGCCGCTGTTGTGAGGAGCGGTGCGTTCCAGGTTGGGTGAGTAGTGTTTGCTGGCGGGCTCCACTTGTCTGTTAGTGCTATGGGGGCTACTTGACAAAGTTTATGGAAACCGGCCCCAGGCTAGGGTCCTTTGTTTAGCCGCCTAGGCGACAGAAGGCCTTGGTCTGGAGACCATTATAGTTTTAACTAGTGGGCCGCGACCATTGACACTGGTGATCCCTGTGTGTTCTGGACGAGTGGATTCTCTCTGTCACCGTGTTAAGGCCCCATCTTTCATATCCAAATGAGAGTATTCCTTCACGAGGGGATATGTGCATGTAATGTGCGATAGCGGCAGATTCATGTTCAAAGTCAGCTATACAGGCCAGTTGGTACTGTGCTGATTCCGCCGGACGTGGTAATGTCACCGTTGTGAAGCGGTGTTGACGTCTTGTTTTCTCTTTTCTCTTAAAAAGTGAGGAGAGGTTCAGAACGGCGGCCTGTCTGGGTGAGTGTTATGTCATTGTTTACATGTTCATAGCTTACGGTTAGCCGGTCAGTGGCCTGGCGCGGGGTAGCTTAGCTTCTCGCGCGCCGCCGGGAGCTCGCTTCTGATCGCGTGCGTCGTTAGATCGGCGTCTCGCGAGCGGAAGCAATAGCACCCGAACGGTTGGAGCAGCCGTTAGCTTGATGCTATTCTGTTGAACGTGCTTTGATTTTAACATGTTTTACACTCTTGACCACGACGTCATCCTTGACAGGGGATGTTCGTCGACCCTGCCCTGAGCCTGGACGGGGATTGCGTCAACAAAGAGGACTGTAGCGACTGGTTGGAGCGGCGACGCTGCCCGGATCGAACAACACAGGACGGCTGTGTTCTACGGTGTCTTGTGACTGCACTTCGCTGATCTGCGTTCCGGGTAGGTACGGGGTTGGCCAGACCTCATAACACGTCTTCTGGTTTTACTTTGCTAAATGTATTGTGAATAACGGTGTTTTTTCCCAAAACGTGTGTTGTTGCAATGCATTTGGGATACGTTGCGGGTTATGTGTGAGCTGTTTTTGTCACTGGCAGTTAGCTTCTCCGTGCAGATCGTGATGTATTGATCTGGTTGTTGTGTGAGAAACATCATGGTGTTTATGTGTACCGTGTACTCACTACTAAGGCAACTAACCTATGAAGCTATGCTTGGTGGCAAGTGAGTAAAAGAATGTTCTTTCTCAGACTGTAATGACAATGAACAGTGAGTTCACACATTAACAGGTTTTCCTGTTTTAACTGGCCGTATTGAGGGTAAAATAGGAGGATTGTGTTTTTCCCCCCTGGTTCCCTGGGGACTTTATCACCTTCTATCAGACATGTTGTGCATTAATTGTGTCTTTTGTGTGGTAGGGATACGATGTAACTCTTAGCTTGATTGCTGAGGTTGTGCTAAATCTGCTGGAGAAACTTATTTCCTAAAGGGAAATTGGTTTGGTTGCTGTCATGTGTGCTTAGCAAGGCCTGTGGTCGATACTAATCAAGAATGATGTATTCTCTCATTGTGGAAAAAACGGCGTTCCTCTGTTGAGTGTTTTTGCCATTTTTTGTAGGTGATGATGGGTTGTGTGTGTCATGTGACCTACAACTGGGTTGTACTGGCCACAGAAGCACATGTGTATGTTGGACCGGGGTTCTTAGAGCCCTCTCTATTCTGTGTTTTTCCTTAGTAAAAATCAGATAGCAGGTTAGCTCATGCGCTGTGTGGAGCTGTGAAACGCTTCATAGAGCTGACTATGACTGTGTCATATTCTCTTTTTGTCGTTACGTCGTATCATGGGTGTGGGGTCGTAAAGGGGTGAACTGGTAACCTTTCCTCTCCCCATTGTTCTGTCGGTCAGGGGTACACCCCCTGTCCTTCAAGGTTCCCGTCACGTGGCGGTTCGGCACGTTACGGGGGGGGGGGGGGGGGGGGGAGGGAGTTCCTGGTCCCACGGCCTGGTATATTGGGCGTGTGCACCGCAGGAATTCCCCCGCCATAGAGTACGTCACCGTGCGCGTCTCTGTTGGTAGGACTTCCGTGTGCTGTTCAGGTCCATGTGATGGATCTGTTTTCAGGGGGGGTGGTCAGGGCTCCTCCTCACCAAGCGCCTATTCAGGCCTTCTGTGAGTTCGGACTCCTTCTTCCATGTGAGGAAGCCTCCATCAGAGTACAGAGCCTTCCTCCTCAGATTGTCAAAGTGAGTGGACCCTCTAGAAGGGTCCTTTTCTATTGTATGTATATTCGATTCAATTCGTTTATTGAGTGTGTATGGGTTCGGTGCCTCTTCCCCGGAGGCCCTGAAAACCAGTTTTTTACATGGCTCAAGGTGCAATATATTCTTTTCAATCTGTACAGCTCGCGTGGGAAGTCTCTCTGGGGATCCCCGTCTCTTTCCTATGGGAGGGTGGTGGGATGTAAAAATGTGAACATTTTTTACCCCGGCTGTGTAGACTGGGATACATACTGTTGATGCTTCCTTCTTTCTATTCCAGAAGTGTTGGAGTTAGGGAGTGTCACACCCCTCTTGTCGTTCCCCTGGGCGCCTTGGGGATTCAATGACAGGTCTAAATAGCCTGTTCATTGATGGGGGTGTGTCCCGACGCACGTATAGTGCTAGCTCGCTGTAAACAGGCGATTGACTGGCACGCCTTGGTTGCTTGTGGTTGAAACAGCGTTTTTATAAAGCAACTGAGATGGGGGTTTTTCCTCTTCCGACGACCACATCCCATGACCTGGGTGGGTTGTCGACGGATTCTCGTTCATGTCTAGGGGATGATGACGGGATGGATCTGAACATATGTAGTGGGGTCTCACGCCCTTGGGGTGGGCCACCAGGCGCGGTTCGTCCGAACGTCTGGGTGGCGCCTTCTTTTCATGTTAAGATCAACACGCATATCTGCCCTTCTCCTGGAGTAGGCATGTCGGCGTGGTTAGGGCACGGGACTGGTTCTGGTCACGCTGGTCCAGATCAGTTGAACCCGTTGTCCGCCGGGGATGCAGATCTGCTGTTCTGGTACCCTGAGGGACTTGGGCTTTTTTCAGGGGGAAAAATGCCAGGTCGGTCTGGGTGTCACAGGGTTAAGCGCTATGGAGACCCTGGTTGGGTATGTTTTTACTCAGCACTGTCGTCATGGCTTACAGCCATGCCATTCTGTACGCGCTCGATCTCGTCGGATCTCGGCCGCTACACAGGTTGGTCCTGGTTAGTACTTGGTTGGGAGACCGCCGGGGAATACCAGGTACGGTGTGCTTAGGGGCTGGTTCTCCATTATTTTTCGCTCCTCTCTCACGCATGGCGAAGAGGGGCCTGTGGGGGTGGTTTTTTGACCTCCTCTGGTGACCCTGTGCTTCCCGTACCGCCAGGCCCGGTCCGAAGTGATGTTTGCGACCCGTAGGCCTGGGTTGACCCTTTTTGGAA
>NC_140182.1:8712810-8803513 GCF_963971535.1 Notolepis coatsorum
TCTCTCTCTACCTACTGACACACACACACACACACACACACACACACACACACACACACACACACACACACACACACACACACACACACACACACACACACACACACATCCATTTATATCTGTCCATTATCTCTCTCTCTCTTGTACACACTCGCTCTATATAAATTCTGAACTACTGTATGTTGCATAACGTATGAACTCTGACCTCTCTTGTCGTCTATATCCAATCTATAGTCTATCCATAACACTGTATGATAGCAACATGAATCTATATCTGAATATATCCACACTGTATATATATTTATCTATGCATGTATATATATCCATACTGTACACTGCATATATATATCAGTGTACAGTATATATATCAGGCCCGCCTGATCTCAAACCTACCGAAGTCGGCCCATGTCACCCCACTTCTCAGGGACCTGCACTGGCTCCCCATTGCTGCACGTATCCGCTTCAAGGCCCTCGACCTAGCATACCGTGCGGCAAAGGGAACCGCTCCCACCTACCTCCGGTCCCACACCCTCAAGACCCCTATGCTCTACATCTTCTGGCCGCCTCAGACCCACTCCTATCCGAGCTCCGGGAGGGTCATCAAAGAGAAGTCGCCTATTCTCGGTCCTTGCCCCACAATGGTGGAACGAACTTCCCACCCCAGTTAGGACAGCCGAAACCCGTCCAATCTTTCGCCGTCGACTAAAGACGCACTTCTTCAATCATTATCTGAAATGAAATGGAAAAAAAAAAAAAAAAAAAATACTCTAACCCTAACTAACCTTACTGTCATGCACTTGTCCTAATAAACGAACCTACACTGTAGCACGCAACACTTTGATGAACATTGTTACTCAGCTGATAGAGTTGTGCCCTTCCTGATGACCTGTCGTACATAACTTGTAAGTCGCTTTGGATAAAAGCGTCTAAATGACTAAATGTAAATGTAAATGTAAATATATCCATACCTATTCTTAGTACTTATACTGCTGGCTATTAGTATGGTTTACTACCATCGTGTATTCATACTTGAAGCTGTATATAATAATACTGTCATAACTTCGTAGTATATACTCCACATATCCACATGTTACACTGTATACTGCGATGCACTTTACTGCTACTTTGCACTCTGGTTAGAACCCAACTACATACAGTACTGTATATGTGCATATCGTATATATGTCACAAATGTATACCTGTATGTCATGTATGTCCCTATGCCATAAATGTCATGATGTCATGTATATTGTGTATGTCATAAATGTCACTATGAATTGAAAATGGGGGACCCTGATGTAAACAAGACGAAAGTCTTTCTCTGGTCTGCATCCCCTTAACAATTGTGTGTATTGAGCCGTACTGTATTGTACCCATTCTGCAATCTGTTAAATAAAGTTCTCATTCATTCATTCTACATTTCGTTTTACTGTACTTGTAGTACAATGACAACAATACAATGAATGTAATCTAATATGTTGATCGTAAGCCTATTGATTAAAACGAATCAATTGCGTCATGTACACGCTATTGTTTTGATGCGTTGTTGCTCGTCTTGCATCATTCCCCATTATGCTGTGGGGGGGGGGGGGGGGGGGGGGTGATGCAACAAGGGGACTTCCTACAGTAGAAATCCAGAATCCACTGGATCTCAACTTTCACTTTCGGGAGACATTCCTTCCAATCTACGCCCACACCCCACGCATCTAGACCGCAGTCACCGCACCCGCGAGAAGTGAAAAACCAGAGGAATCCAACACACACATTTGCACAATGAATGAATGAATGAATGAATGAATGAATGAATGAATGAATGAATGAATGAATGAAAACTTTATTTATCAGATTGCAGAATGGGTACAATACAGTACGGCTCAATACACACAATTGTTAAGGGGATGCAGACCAGAGAAAGACTTTTGTCTTGTTTACATCAGGGTCCCCCATTTTCCCCATCCATTGCTCATTACACACACACATACTTTTTTTGGAACTGTGTACATAGCCATGTTGTTATTAAAATTGTATATATAGTATAATATCTACATCCTGTTATCTGCACTGCACACACCTTTTAGAACTGTATAGTAATCTTTATTTTAGTCATTGTATCTTATATTTTATTGTTATTCTATGCTCATTTGATTGCACTTATATAAAATTGGATGGTCGAGGACCACCACGAATAGAATTGCACTCTTTCTTGCTGTAAAAGGTACTGAAATGTGTGAGTCACACATAATGTGACAATAAAAGGAATCTGAATCTGAATCTGAACCTGAATCTGAATCTGAACTTCTCGGCGGAAGTGCCATGCCCATACTAGTCGAGCCCTGCCCCTCCTCCTCCTGGCTATAAAAGCGCGTCTCGTCCGCAGACACGCGTCACGTCAACAACACTTCAGAGACACACAGTGTCAAACAAACCGCTCTGCAAGAAGATGCAAAGGTAAGAACAATGCATGAACTTATATCGTATTTGCAATGAGGAGATGTCATGTTATGTAACACAATCAAATCAAATCATATCCCCCCGCGGTTTCCCTTACTGTACTTGTTACTTCCCCGACTGTCTTCCCTGTTTCCCTGTGGTTCTATGTTTCTTTGTTTTTGCCTATTGTCAGCGTCTTTGGGTCCTTGAAAAGCGCTATACAAAATACATTTATTATTATGATATTATTATTATTATTATCTCGCCAGCACCCCCAAGCCGCAGTTCGCCAACTGGCTGATAGAGCAAGTGGATACGGGACTGTACCCGGGTCTGTGCTATGTGGACCCGAACCGGACCCGGTTCAGAGTCCCGTGGAAGCACAACTCCAGGAAGGACTGCAACGAGGAGGACTGCAAAATATTCAGGGTGAGTCATGTTTTTACGAGCTGCCTTTATTGTAGGTTCGATTGATTGATTGATTGACAACTTTATTAACAGATTGCAGAATGGGTACAGACTACAGTACAGTACGGCTCAATACACACAAGTGTTAAGGGGATGCAGACCAGAGAAAGACTTTTGTCTTGTTTACATCAGGGTCCCCCATTTTCAATTCATAATGACATTTATGACATACACAACATACAGATATAGGCCTACAGATATAAAAACCGAATCATCTAATCATGACATTTATGACATACATGGCATATCCAGTAGGCCTACTGTTACATTTGTGACATACAAGATGTGCAAATATACAGTAATGTTAAACAGATCCTATAACTAATATATACACTAGGGGGATGGAACTGTACATTATAGGGGGCAGGTGGGAGGGGGGGGGGTTCGGTTCAAGTTTTGTTTTTAGTTTTCACATATATAAGGTACATGTACATTACAGTGAAATGCTTGCTTCGTATGAGCCTCCTGAGATTGTGCTTCATAAAGTAAAAAATAATAAAGTCCAAACACTAGTTTCAAGTTTCTTTAATAGTTGTCATACAGAAGTACAGAATACTTTCATACAAAATGCTTCTTACTGTTACGCTCCAGAGACTGTGCTAGACAAGATAGTATCAAATAACATAGTATAGCATGTAAATTAGAAGTAGAAAATGAGGTCAGTGTTCGGTATAGACATATGTACAATGTTCGATGCAGAATAGACGTAACTGAGTTACCATATAATATACAATACTATGCAGTGTACTAATGTACAGTACTATATAGTGCAAAGCAGAAATGGGATGAGGTACAATTTAGGTACAATTTACAGTAAGGTGTACGAGTTGTAGTGCAATCCTTCATCAATAAATATAAAGTGTGGGGAGTGGGTGCTACAGTGTGTTTGTTTAAAGTGGGTGTGTGCTATAAAGTGTGTGGAGTGGGTGCTACAGTGTGTTTGTTTAAAGTGAGTGTGTGCGTGTGGATGTGTGTGCTATGTGCGTTTGGTGGTTGTTGTTGTGTAGTGTTCATTGTTCGTTTAGCAGCCTGATGGCCTGGGGATAGAAGCTTCTTCTTCTGAGTCTTTCTGTGCTCGCCTTGAGACTCCGGTATCGCTTGCCTGACCGCAGCAGTTCAAAGAGGCAGTTGTTCGGGTGACTGGAGTCTTTAATGATTCTCTTAGCCTTGCCCTTGCAACGCTTGTTGTAAATGTTCTGGAGGGTGGGGAGCCCCCCTCCAATTGTGCGTTCGGCTGAACGTGTCACTCTTTGTAGTCTGCTTCGGTCTTGTGCAGTGCTATTCCCAAACCAGGAGGTGATGTTGCCAGTCAAGATGCTCTCTATTGTACATGAGTAGAAGTTCTTAAGGATCTTCTGACTGACTTGGAACTTCCTTAGGCGCCTGAGGAAGTAGAGGCGTTGTCGTGCCTTCTTCACAACACTGTCAATGTGTGTGGTCCATGTCAAGTCCTCGGATATGTAGGCTCCGAGCCGAGGTACTTAAAGCTGTTGACTCTCTCAACCGGTGCCCCGTCGATGCTGAGGGGGCTGTAGTCCTTGACCCCCGACCTCCTGAAGTCCACAATCATCTCCTTTGTTTTGCTGACGTTCAGGGAGAGGCTGTTTTCCTGGCACCATCCCGCCAGGACCTTGACCTCTTCCAGGTAGGCCCTCTCGTCGTTGGCAGAGATCAGGCCCACCACCACTGTGTCGTCAGCAAATTTTATGATTGTATTGCTACTCCGCTGAGCCACACAGTCGTGTGTGTACAGGGAGTAGAGGAGGGGACTCAGAACACAGCCCTGGGGGGCCCCTATGTTGAGGGTGATGGATGAGGAGGTGCAGTTGCCTGCTCTCACCACCTGGGGTCTGCCAGTCAGGAAGTCCAAGACCCACTGGCAGAGGTCATAGTTCAAGCCCAGGTCCCTGAGCTTGGCTATGAGTATGGAGGGGACTATGGTATTGAATGCCGAGCTGTAGTCGATGAATAGCATTCTCACATAGTTCCCCTGCCTCTTGTCCAGGTGTGATGCTGCTGTGTGCAGCACATGGGCTATGGCGTCCTCCGTGGACCTGTTGGGGCGGTATGCAAATTGCAGGGGGTCCATGTTGATGGGGAGGGAGGAGCAGATGTAGCCCTTTACTAGCTTCTCAAAGCACTTCATGGCTATGGAGGTGAGAGCTACAGGGCGGTAATCGTTGAGGCAAGCAGGCTTGGATTTTTTGGGTACAGGGATAATAGTGGACTTCTTCAGGCAGGTGGGGATGACAGCCTGTTCTAAGGACAGGTTAAATATGTCAGTGAATACTGGGGCCAGTTGGTCGGCACAGACTTTTAGGACGCGGCCGGGGATGCCGTCCGGACCTGCTGCCTTCCTGATATTCACTTTTTTAAAGGTCCGCCTCACCTCATGCTCTGTTACCCTGAACACTGCGTCTCCATCAGCAGCCGACCCCCCCCCCCCCATTGCCGTGGCTTGTGGGCTGGTGTTATTACCTTAGATCACACAAACACACTTACACTTTATATTTATTGATAAAGGATTTGCACTACAACTCGTACACCTACTGTGAATTGTACCTAAACTGCACCTCGTCCATTTATGCCTTGCACTATATAGCATTGTATATTAGTACACTGCACAGTATTGTATATTGTATGGTAACTACGTCTACGAACATTGTACATATGTCTAAACTGAACACTGTGACCTCTTTTTTTTACTTCTAATTTTTACTATGTTTTTATTTCATACTTATCTTGTCATGCACAGTCTCTGGAGCGCAACAGTAAGAAGCATTTTGTACAAAAGTATTCTGTACTTCTGTATGACAACTATTAAAGAAACTAAAACTAAACTAACTACCAGCATCAAACCTCGCAGAAGGTATTGAGGTCATTTGCTAAGGAGATGTCACTGTTCAGTTTGAGGGAGGCGCCTTTGTAGTCTGTCATCGTTTTGAGCCTCTGCCACATAGCTCTAGAGTCAGCCTGTTCAAACTGGAGTTCAATTTTATCCTTGTAGCGTCGTTTGGCCTCTGTCACTGTCCTCCTTACGTTGTATCGCGCCACCTTGTGGTCATTCATGTTGCCTGCCACTAGGCCGTCGTTGTATGCTTTGGTGCGCGCTCTCAGATATATACAAAATGTACAAACTAAAGTAAAAAATGCAATTTTTTTTTTTTTTTTTTTTTCAAAACAAAAAAAAAACTCTAAAATGCAAAAATCAGGTGCAGATGTAGTGCAAATAATTTTGTAATAGATACAAATATGGTGTAGTGTTAAAAGGTCTATTGTACCCTGGTATGACATCATGCATTGATAAATGATCTACTGGTTTATGATTGACTGTTTACTTTAATTGCCTTGATCCCATTATATGATGCAACATGTAGGCTATACATGTTCGAGTTGTTCTAGGATCTGAAGGATTCTTTGATATTTTCTTGAGTATTACTATAGTCTACATGCCAATACTTATCGCCCAAATATCAGAGCAAATTATATTTAGTGAAAGCGTGTAGTGAAAGGGTTAACAAGTGCTGCTGTTGACACCCGACGCCGCAACTGTGTTCCTTCCGATCTATATATATATAGGGACATTTTCACTGACCTATATATAGGTCAGTGATTCTGATGCAAGGAGGAAAATGTCAGTCACTAGAGTGCTGTCAGGCGATTAAAACAATCTAATTAATTACAGGATTTGTAATTAATTAATCGCATAACTATTTTAGGCCTGATATTATAATCATATTTCAAATGGCATGTGTCCGGATGGCAGAATTCAGTACTGTATCATCTACAAAACCTCCTGTTTAATCATCTTCCATTTATTCATTTGCTTAGATTTTTCAGGTCTGGTCATTTTTAGCATGGTGTTATTCACAGTCAAAGATAAAAAAAAATTAATTGATATTCTCATTTGGTTCATTACAATTTACTCAAGCCTAGTAACAGAAACGGTATTTCTGACACTGGGAATACATTCCCTGAGATCCATAGATGTCCCTAGAATCAGATACCAAGAACATGCAAATGGCCACTTTCTCTGCCAGAGACGCCTAAACAAGTCATTCCCCGCCATGCTAATTCTGCCAATGACGCCGTAACACGTCATTGAGATCAATATTTCAAAAATCTGTGATCGCAATCATATTTCTCCCCCGGAGACTTGAGATCTACTGTTGATCCCCTCTCAACTCTCCAACGGTTCAAGAGCGCCATCTGGTGGCCGATCGGCGGATCGCCCAAACCGGAAACCGGAAACGGAAGCTGGTGCTCATTCCAATTCGGTCCGATCACTCGCTAATAGTCCCGGGACTCGAGCTAGACACAATGGATAGCAATCCGTTACCAATAACTCGATAAACAACATGATTTGGACGTATATACTATTATACAACCTGGAGATGGATCGCATATTTCAACATCCCATAATAGGAATATTTTTGCTCCACGCTCATCGCCCAACGCTACGAGGAAGCTACGGTGAGTTTCAGCGTTTTTTTTTTACCGTGCTCAGTACAAACTGCTCTAATGATCATATCACCCACACTAGATGAATCATCTTAACGTTGGCCACGGAATTATAAACGACCCCCCCCCCCCCCCCCCCCCAATCCGGTCAACATCAGATGATAAGTAGTAACTTCTAGAAGCACGTCCATTTGAATTTTTTTATCTCGCGCAGATCGCTATCAAACTCTATTTGATCATCAATATCATGCATTTAGGGCTATAAATCACGTTCTGGAGAAAGCTGCAGAAAACGATAAAAACGTATTTATACTTTAGACCGTATTTTAGTATGAATATGTGAATGAAAAAGTATAACGTTCCTACGTCCTGAACGATAGATAATTGACGTTGAATGGGCCATAGTAATGTCAATTTAGCAATACAATTTAAAACGTTATAGCCCTGCAAAGAAGGGGAAGTTCTCCATAGACAAATAGAGCTGGCAGAGAGGGGTATAATGATGTACATAAGCCTAAAAAAGTCAAATGTGTATTCTACGTTTTTATGGAATGAATGAGATTAAAAAATAAAGTTTTTTTTTTTATACATTTTGAGTTAATTTTCATAACGCGATAATTTGCGGTGTAATTAATGCGATAAACTGACAGCCCTAGTCACTACACATCTAATTATGAAGGAAGGAATCGGACTCCATGATGATGCAATCAAAGCCAGTCCAGCAACAGAAGCTACAGTAGTCCTAGATATTCATTCATTCAATCTGTATTTCATCTGGAAAGATCATTGAGAGCAGGATCTTGTTTACAATGGCGTTGTTGAGAGCGTTTTAAATGAACAAGTTATCTTACAACAAGTTTGCCTGCATCCATGTGTGTTTTTGGGGCGGATGGGTGGTTTCTTTTTTTTTTCTGGAAAAAAAATTTCTCCCCAGGAGTCAGTATTGGCAGGAATTTATTTTGTCATAAGTCTTTAATTGTCATGCACATGTGAGATGGGAGACACACAGGAACACGCACACACACACACACACGCATGAGATGGGAGACACACAGGAACACACACACGTGAGATGGGAGACACACAGGAACACACACACATGTGAGATGGGCGACCCACAGGAACACACGCATGCATGTGAGATGGGCGACCCACAGGAACACACACACGCATGCATGTGAGATGGGCGACCCACAGGAACACACACACATGCCCTGAGTCGCCGATGAAATGTCTCTCTCCACTTGACCCATCCCGTCTTTCCTTCTCTCTCCCTTATTTATTGTAATTGTCCTTGTATACTATTGCTACTGTAATTTTGTATTTTATTTACTTGTATGCATGTAGTACATAACCTTGTTTTTGTTGCAACCTCCCCCCCACCCCCCACCCCCCTTCCCTCAAAAGGCCTTTGCTATTTGGTCAGGCTGCTTTTGTATATAAGAATTTGTTCTCACTTGCTTGCCTGGGTAAATAAAGGGTAAATAAATGTAAAATAAATGTTTCCTGCTGTGTGTGTATTGTGTGGTTTCCAGGCGTGGGCAGTGGCCAGTGGTAAGATCACGCAGTACCCCGACGACAAGGCCAAGTGGAAGACCAACTTCCGCTGCACGCTCAACATCCTCACCAAGCACTTCCTCAAGGTCGAGGACAACTCCAAGGACAACCCCGAGGACCCTCACAAGATCTACCAGATCATTCCGAAGGAGTGTAAGACCCCATTGTCTTGATCTTAACAAAAAAAATTGCTTTCACCACCAAGGTTAACCTTTCACTACCAAGGGTTAACCGTCTGTAGTGTGGTAGTGAAAGGGTGAACCGTCTGTAGTGTGGTAGTGAAAGGGTTAACCTTCTGTAGTGTGGTTGTGAAAGGGTTAACCTTCTGTAGTGTGGTAGTGAAAGGGTTAACAGTCTGTAGTGTGGTAGTGAAAGGGTTGACCTTCTGTAGTGTGGTAGTGAAAGGGTTAACCTTCTGTAGTGTGTTTGTGAAAGGGTTAACCGTCTGTAGTGTGGTAGTGAAAGGGTTAACCTTCTGTAGTGTGGTAGTGAAAGGGTTAACCTTCTGTATTGTGGTTGTGAAAGGGTTAACCGTCTGTAGTGTGGTAGTGAAAGGGTTAACCGTCTGTAGTGTAACAAAAAAGTTTCCTTTCACTACCACACTACAGAAGGTTAACCTTTCACTACCACACTACAGAAGGTTATCCTTTCACTACCACACTAGAGAAGGTTAACCCTTTCACTACCACACTACAGAAGGTTAACCTTTCACTACCACACTACAGACGGTTAACCCTTTCACAACCACACTACAGACGGTTAACCTTTCACTACCACACTACAGAAGGTTAACATTTCACTATCACACTACAGACGGTTAACCTTTCACTACCACACTACCGAAGGTTAACCTTTCACTACCACACTAGAGAAGGTTAACCCTTTCACTACCACACTACAGACGGTTAACATTTCACTACCACACTACAGACGGTTAACCCTTTCACTACCAGACTACAGAAGGTTAACCTTTCACTACCACACTACAGACGGTTAACCTTTCACTACCACACTACAGAAGGTTAACCTTTCACTACCACACTACAGACAGTTAACCCTTTCACTACCACACTACAGAAGGTTAACCTTTCACTACCACACTAGAGAAGGTTAACCTTTCACTACCACACTAGAGAAGGTTAACCCTTTCACTACCACACTACAGACGGTTAACATTTCACTACCACACTACAGACGGTTAACCCTTTCACTACCACACTACAGAAGGTTAACCTTTCACTACCACACTACAGACGGTTAACCTTGCACTACCACACTACAGAAGGTTAACCTTTCACTACCACACTACAGACGGTTAACCTTTCACTCCCACACTACAGAAGGTTAACCTTTCACTACCACACTACAGACGGTTAACCTTTCACTACCACACTACAGAAGGTTAACCTTTCACTACCACACTACAGACGGTTAACCTTTCACTCCCACACTACAGAAGGTTAACCTTTCACTAACACACTACAGACAGTTAACCCTTTCACTACCACACTACGGAAGGTTAACCTTTCACTACCACACTACAGACGGTTAACCTTTCACTACCACACTACAGACGGTTAACCTTCTGTAGTGTTGCAGTGAAAGAGTTAACCATTCGGTAGTGTGGTAGTGAAAGGGTTAAAGTAAATGGTAAACAAAATGGTAAATGGTGCATTTATATAATGGCTTATATATATATATATATATTTTTTTTTATCCACTTTTTCTCCCATTTTCTATATTTTCTCCCATCCCAATTTCGTATAATCCAATTCAACCCTCCCCTGTCACGGACGCTGTTTCTTGCCTCCCACAAGCCGGCTGCAATGTGGACTAAGTCATACATAGCACAAGTCCCCTCCGGTACTTGAGGTAACAGCAGTCGCATCTTTTCACCTCCGCAGCTCGACCTCTCAGTGGCGAGGAGTAACGCGTGGGAGGCTCACGCTGCCCCCGACACTTCCTGATTCTACTGCGCAGACGCACCAACCGACCTGTAGGAGTCGCTGTCCACAACGCCCCGATCCCCACCCATCAGTTTCCCACCCCCTAATACGGCCAATGTGTATTAGTACGGACGACCAGCTAAACTGAAAGCAAATGTGGAGCGCTGGGCTCGAACTGACGAGCCCAGCGTCTCCAGCATTTCGTGGCGAGCGCCTTGCCCACTACGCCGCCCTAACGGCTTATATTTGTATAACTAAGTATATAGAAGGATTATATGCAGGTATATTCAGACGGATATGGATATATATATATACAGTATATGCAGTAAATATATATATGGTATATACAGCACTATTGTACATGCCATCATACCGTTATATGGGTATTATATAGGTAGACATCCAGTCGTCTGTAAAACAAAGCCCATTTCTTACCACCAGGGAGTGAGAAAAGACGATGCATGTATTCGTAATCGGGTCTACAGGGTTGACGGAGATGGTATAATTACTGAATAATTGCATGTAGTATCATGGTAAATAAAATGGTAAATGGTGCATTTTATATAGTATCTTTTATCCAAAGCGCTTTACAATTTGTTCCACACATTCACAAACCGACGGCGGAGGCGACCATGCAAGGTGCCAACCTGCTCATCGGGAGAAGTTAGGGGTTAAGTGTCTTGCTCAAGGACACGAGGAAGTCAGAGGTAAGCGACAGCTGTGATTGGAGGATCATGAAAAGGGGCAGGGTTTTGAGACGGGTCCGGGAGAACCTTCGGATTACCAGACGACCGCTCTACCTCCCGAGCCACTGTCTGAATACATTGGAGTTGATGGCATACGCCTAGAAAATGTGAATTGCAATGTTCTAACACGTGTGCCGCGCTCTTGTATTCCCTTTTATCTGCAGATAATTACGAAAGTCGCATGGACTATTTACCCGATGATGGCATGACTCTAGATATCTACAGCTCTCCTGTAGAACACCTCCCCCCAGGCAACGAGGTAGGCTACAGTGTGTAAACTATGATGGAACTCCCCGGGTGTCGAGCACATTCACCCTCCACCGATAACTGATGAGTGTCAAAACAACAATGGCAGTTCATGGTCTGTTATCTTACGTCTTACGTTATCTTTAGTGCTGTCAATAGATACAAAAACAATGACTAATTAATCTCTCAATTTTCTGTAATTAATCTAGATTAAAAATAGCATTTTTCTACTTAAGACCGAAGCTTGCAACAGATATTTACTTGAGTAAAATCATGGAATTAATGTAAAATCAACACAAAGAAAGTATATTTAGATTCAAAGACTATTTTAATAGCTTTCTTTGAATACAGTTTCTCTCCTGTGAAATACTACCAAAGCTAACTAGCATGTCCCATATGCTGTGTAAATAACTATGTACAGATACCGAGATGTCACTCCATGTTACCTGTTACCTATTTACTGCACAATGTTGTTTTTTCATTTTTTGATTCTATTATATGTACCACTGTATTGCACATCGTTGCGGGCAAGACCACCCGCATTTCATTGTATACCTGTATGCCGTGACAATTAAAACTCTTGACTTGACTTGACTTGACTACTTAATGTTCAACAAAACCATCAACATTGACTCAGCTTGACTTCTTTCTTATATCCGCGACGCTAAGATTGAAGATTTTTCACTCCATAGATTAATTTAGATTAATTTATTTTAATGCTTTAAATAATTTAAATTAATCTCAAGTAAAAGCATTAATTTTGACAGCCCTAGACTTATCTTACATCTGTTCTTTATTCTTACTACATATGATTCATACTACTATATATGAGAGAGGTACCATAAATATGTATATACATAATGTATAACATGCACGTATATCATGCCAGTTAGGGCACCTTGTGTATACTGCACCTTGTGTATACTGCACCTTGTGTATACCGTTTACTTTTACTCTTACTCATATATTCAGATACAAATTCTTTATTGCCTATATTTATTGTAACATATAATATAACCGATGCAGCATACAGACCCTCATCTGCACCTTTGTTTACACTGTTTATTTTTCTCATATCTTTATATTCAGATCAAATTTTATTGCTTATATTTATACTAGGGCTGTCAGTTTATCGCGTTAATTAGATTAATTAATTACACAGCAGATTATCGCGTTATGAAAATTAAATCAAAATTAATACTTTTTTTTATTTTTATTTTTTATTTAAATATTTTTAAATCTCTTTCATTCCATAAGAACATAGAATATACATTTACAGACTTTTTTTTTTAATATGGTCCATTTGCATGTTCTTGGTATCTGATTCTAGGGATATCTATGGATCTCAGGGAATGTATTCCCAGTGTCAGAAATACTGTTTCTGTTACTAGGCTTGAGTAAATTGTAATGAACCAAATGAGAATATCAATAAAACATTTTTTATCTTTGACTGTGAATAACACCATGCTAAAATTGACCAGACCTGAAAAATCTAAGCAAATGAATATAAATGGAAGATGATTTAAACGGAAGGTTTTGTAGATACAGTACTGAATTCTGCCATCCGGACACATGCAATTTGAAATATGATTATAGAATATCAGGCCTAAAATGGTAATGCGATTAATTCATTACAAATTCTGTAATTAATTAGATAAAAAAAATGAATCGCCTGACAGCACTAATTTATAGTAATACCATTACCCTGCCCTTACCTGTACCTCCCCTCCCCCATTCTGTTATGACGCCCGAGGGGATCAATAAAGGAGTATCTGATCTATGACGCCCGAGGGGATCAATAAAGGAGTATCTGATCTCGTGCTCTTTTTCTCTCCAGCTCAATCTGCTTCACCGTTTCGTAACCTTGGATCTCGACGGCCGTCCTCCAGGTAGAACATCAATGCATCACCATCGTGTCCCGTTGTGACAATAAGGGTCAAAGTGGGCATCAAACAGGAAGTGTGGGCATCAAACAGGAAGTGTGGGCATCAAACAGGAAGTGTGGGCATCAAACAACAGGAGGTGTGGGCATCAAACAGGAGGTGTGGGCATCAAACAGGAAGTGTGGGCATCAAACAGAAAGTGTATGTATCAAACAGGACGTGTGGGCATCAAACAGGAAGTGTGGTCATCAAACAGGAAGTGTGGGCATCAAACAGGAAGTGTGGGCATCAAACAGGAAGTGTGGGCATCAAACAGGAAGTGTGGTCATCAAACAACAGGAAGTGTGGGCATCAAACAGGAAGTGTGGGTATCAAACGTGTGATTTTTAAACGTAGCCTATGTGTGCGAAGACGCTCTCTGATTGGCTAGCCGCGTACAGCGAAGACGGTCTCTGATTGGTTTAGCGCCGA
Organism: Notolepis coatsorum; assembly: GCF_963971535.1. Classification (NCBI taxonomy): domain Eukaryota; kingdom Metazoa; phylum Chordata; class Actinopteri; order Aulopiformes; family Paralepididae; genus Notolepis; species Notolepis coatsorum. The sequence goes on from NC_140182.1 coordinate 8,727,019, forward strand.
AGGGTCTCTTCCTCCTAACCCTAAAGGAAAACGCCAACATTTTGGGAAATTAGCTTATTTGCCATCTTCCCTGGAGTTAGACAAGAAGATACATACCCTTTTCTTCTCTGTGCGTGCAGTAGGCTTAGGGAACGCCTGCACCGTTAGCGTAGCTTAGCTTCATCACTGGAAGTGGGGCAGTCCTTTACCCTGAAGTTCCCTACAGTCACGAAATACACTCCAAATACAACTCCAAAACGTTCCTGTAAACATGTTGTGACCTGTGTATTTACCATGTGGAGAAATAAAAAATAATTGAATTCGACAATTACGTTTTCTAAGCAAATATACTAGGAACTATTTTTTGCCGAACCACTCCTCTCTGGGCTCGGTCAGTGATTTCACGCAACGCAGTGATACTTTCTAACGTGACGCCATGCAGTGTTTGTTTACATTCTCATTTCATTCAAAGGATCCAAACCGATTGAAGTTTATGGATACCATGCCTTCAAATCCTCTTACCTTGACGATTAAAAGCCTCAACAATTTAGAAAGCAGTATTCCCATGGCTGGTGTTGATATGCTGCTAGCTAACTGAAACCAACAAACACAGAACCGGGCGGACACTAAAGCAGATAACGAAGCATAATTTTTACTTCCGGTCGGGGGGTTTCAAAATAAAAGAGCGACGTCTAAAGCACCGGAAATACGTTTATTTTGTACATTATCTAACGTTAACACGAACCTAAACTAACGTTACAACTAACCTAAAGTTATAAAAAGGTTGAGATCCAAGGCAGCTCTACAATCTTTTAAAAAGCCTTTATTTAGTGGCTTACATTATTTAGAAAAATCTTTTTTTTAAATCCGACATGTTTCAGCCTACATGGCCTTCTTCAGGGTGTTGCTGTGACAAAAACAATACTGTGACTAAATAGAGGAAAAAAGGAAAAAACATAACTCTGGGAGTGACTAATTACAATGGGGGACAGCTGGTCCCAATTAAATGAAGGCAAAGCAACATTCTCGAGGCCATGTCCTCACGTACATGGATCTTTTGCCAAACGGATATTCTTAGGCTCTGTTTAAAATAAAATCCCTGTCCACACCACTGTTTAAAAAAAAATCCCCATCCAGACACAAACGCATATGAATTGCTCCAACAAGCATGCGGGCCAGCAGGTGGCGATAAGCAATATCCCTAATACCATGGTGGTACGAGCGGTCAGGACGACAGAGAAATGATTGGTTCACCCAGCCCACTTCACCACTCCTAGCATTTCCATTGGCTATATTGACATACATACAGTAGATAATAAATAGATAGATATAGCGGTGGATTAGATGCAGTCCAGAGGAAACAACCAATCTAGATATGTCACGATTTAATGCTTTACTTCTGCGCACTGGGCGACGGAGAGATACAATGTCAATGTATTCAACGGATTCTGAAACTAAATATGGCGAGTCCTTATCACAAACTATATATATACTAATTACAACAAGACATTCATTAATTGCATTGTACTGTTCACGTGCCGTCGCATATATAAGTAAGGATAGTTTGAATGACATTTCAGCACCAGGCGCTGTCCATCTTATTGCCTCTGTGCGCTTCAAGGCTACGGGCGCCTATTGTATTGCCATGGATGGAACAACAGTCTGAGCATGCGTAGTGAGCTGTGGCGTCATCGTTTATCTAGACTATGCGTTTACAGTGGCTGCACGGATCCACTGAACGGATATTTTGGAAAATCTTCACTTTAAAATGCGTTTAAGAGTCTCCGTTTATGTCTCTGAAAACACCCTTTACGTGTGGATGAGAGGCCCAATCGTGGAATAAAATGTGCGTTTGGCAAAAGATCCATATACGTGAGGACATGGCCTCAACTTGAGTTTTGCCTTCATTTAATTGGGACCAGCTGTCCCCCATTGTAATTAGTCACTCCCAGAGTTATGTTTTTTCCTTTTTTCCTCTATTTAGTCACAGTATTGTATTTGTCACAGCAACACCCTGAAGGCCATGTAGGCCGAAACATGTCGGATTTAAAAAAAAGATTTTTCTAAATAATGTAAGCCACTAAATAAAGGCTTTTAAAAAAATTGTAGAGCTTCCTTGGATCTCAACCTTTCTTTTATAAGCGAATCCTACCCCGGATTTAATCCAAAGAGCACCTACCTGAAACAAAATAAGAACGCTGAAGCCCTCTCCATATCCTCTGTTTTAACCTAAAGTTAGTTTAGGTTCGTGTTAACGTTAGATAATGTACAAAATAAACGTATTTCCGGTGCTTTAGACGTCGCTCTTTTATTTTGAAACCCCCTGATCGGAAGTAAAATGTATGCCTCGTTATCTGCTTTAGTGTCCACTGCACTGCAAACACTGCATGGCATCACGTTAGAAAGTATCACTGCATTGCGTGAAATCACTGAGCCCAGAGAGGAGTGGTTCGGCAAAAATAATTTGAGTATATTTGCTTAGAAAACATAATTGTCGAATTCAATTATTTTTTATTTCTCCACGTGGTAAATACACAGGTCACAACATGTTTACAGGAACGTTTTGGAGTGTATTTCGGGACTGTAGGGAACTTCAGGGTAAACGACTGCCCCACTTCCAGTGATGAAGCTAAGCTACGCTAACGGTGCGGGCGTTCCCTAAGCCTACTGCACGCACCGAGAAGAAAAGGGTATGTATCTTCTTGTCTAACTCCAGGGAAGATGGCAAATAAGCTAATTTCCCAAAATGTTGGCGTTTTCCTTCAACCCTAACTCTAACTCTAAGCATAACCCACTTCGAAAGAACTGTCGGGTTTTAAACTGTTTAAACAGTCATTCTGAACTGCACTATTGCATTATTTTACTCTGTCTATTCTATTTGACTTAACTATTTTATTGCACTGCACTATTGCACTATTTTACTCTGTCTACTCTATTTTGTTCTTCTATTACTGTCTATTTTAAAATGGTCTATATTATGTGTGATGATCAAACCGTAAACGGAGAGGCCTATTGGGATGTTGGATCCTAATGTGAAGAACTATGTGATTTAATGTCTATTTTATGCTTGTTTTATACGTATTTTATGTCTTTATGCATTGCTCTTGATCTGCTAATTCTGTGCTTATTTTATGGCAATTTTTTTTTTAAATTTTTTTTTATTAAGCACTTTCAGCTGCAATTCTTGTATGAAGGGTGCTATACAAATAAATATTGTTATACTATTATTATTATTATTATTATTATTATAATGTGAATAAGACTGTTTACTGTCTTCTACAGAAGAGCCACACTGGGAAGAGACGTACCAAGTCGTCCCTGGTACTAGCTACCAAGTCGTCCAGTCTTCACCGACAGAACCGCCATCAGCCTCACAGAACCACATGCAACTAGTACCAGAACCACAGCCATATCACGAGGGTACGGTTAGCCGATGGTTAAACATTGTCAAATTTAGTGGCATATATACAGCTAGAGCTAAGATGGACCCATAGTAAACAACCACCTCTGCATAGTGGGTGACATAGCATGGATTCGTCACATGTTTACCTTTTTTTAAATTTGTTTTATTATGAGCCTCCTGAGATTGTGCTTCATACAGTAAAAAATTTAAAAGACAGGGAGCTCCCGTAGCTCACTGCGTATCTCGGCGCTATTTCTGCGTCGGGGACAACCGTGCTCGTCACGGATCTGGGGTACACGAGTTCGATTTCCGGACCCGCCGTATTTTCTCAGTGTCTTCCCCTGCTCTACATCCCATTCAACCTGTTTCTGTCGGTCATGCTTGACCAGAAAAGCGATAAACGCTAAAAAATAAAGTTTAAAAAAAAAAAAAAAATGTAAAAGACCAAACATACAAGAAAATATACAGTAATACAAAAAAGTACAAAATGCAAAAAGTTTGCAAATGGGGTAGAGTTGTAATATAGCAGTATCCTCTTTTAGGTAACCTGTTATTGAATCACTGTACTTTTGGTTTGATCTTTATTTATATCGAACACAACAATCGTACAAATCACAGTAAAGACTAAATGTAAACATAAACAAATGAGTCTGTCTTCATCCATAGAAAAACAAACGAGGATGAGTTGCAGAAGAGATGGAAGGAACCACAGCTTATCTTGTCCTGCCCCTTTCTTACAATATAACATAATAAATAATAAATAAAATAATAAAACTCTTACTACCTAAAAAAATTAATTTAAAAACAAGACTTTGTGAGCACGCTCTTCCTGTTCTCAAAAACAACGTGGTTTAAATCCTCCTGCAGACCTATACTGTCCTCGTTTAAAGTTCGCCACGCGAACCCATGAGCCCAGATCAAAGCCGGCGTGTAGAAACAACCTCCTTCCTTGTGACTTTCTCTCCACAGTGGGCCAACCGCTCCAGCCCCCTGCGACCCCCGCCATCCACGACCTGGAGGTCACCATCCACTACAGGAGGAAGGAGGTGCTGCGGACCCAGGTGTCGTGCTCCCGCCTCCAGCTCCACTACCAACACCAGGCCCCCGAGCTCCAGGCCCATCCGCTCTGCTTTCCCACGACCGAGGGCCTGGCCGACCCCAAACAGGTGGCGTCACCGACTCACTGTAACACTAACTCATCCGTTCTACACTCACTGTGTGGGATGAATGAATGAATGAAAACTTTATTTAACAGATTGCAGAATGGGTACAATACAGTACGGCTCAATACATACAATTGGTAAGGGGATGCAGACCAGAGAAAGACGTTCGTCTTGTTTCCATCAGGGTCCCCCATTTTCAATTCATATAGACATTTATGACATACACAACATACATGACATTTATGGCATAGGGACATATAGGTATTTAGTACTGATACATTTGTGACATAAACGGTATTCCAATATACAGTACTGTTACCCCTAGATCCTGACAGAGTATATACATATGATGGGGAGGGTACTGTACATTAGGAGGGGGTGGGTGGGTGGGAGGGAAATATACATACGGCGGGGAGGGAATATATACATGCGGTGGGGAGGAGACTGTCTATTAGGAGGTGGTGGGGGTTTTGGGCATTTACGGTGGCCAGTTTCGAATTGCAGCCTCCCGTAGGTGCTCTTTAAGAGCGGTTTTGAATGTGGGCAGGGATTCACATTCCTTTACAGCTTTGGGTAGGGCGTTCCACATTGATGTGGCATAATTGCGAAACGTGTTTAGTCCCTTGTTTGAGCCGAATCTGGGTTTAACATGATTTGTTGAGCTTCCTCTGGTGTAGTGGTTGTGGTATTCACTGACCTTTGGGAAGTATTTTGACATGTACATGGGCACCCCGGTCGTATAGTGTATCTTGTAGATATTGTGGATATCCTGAAGAACGTCGTTCTCAGTCAACCGAGATCAAGATAATAAGGTTTATTAGCCAGACAGATATATATATATATATACACATAGTATTTAGTAGAGAGAATGGCTGAGGCTCTCGCCCCAGGTGATCAGCTGAAATGACCCAGGTAGAGACCCTGAATGCTGTCGGGAGGAGCCCTATATAGTGAAAAGGGGGAGGAGGGGGTCCCATTTGATAGGTCAAATGGGTGGGGTGGGGGACACAGGATAGGGGACAAAGGGGAGGGGGGCGTCTTTACATGAGAGTTGGGGAATCAATATATTATTCCACAACTGTAACACTAACTCATCCATTCTACACTCACTGTAACACTTAACTCATCCATTCTACATTCACTGTAACACTTAACTCATCCATTCTCCATTCACTGTAACACTGACTCATCCATTCTACATTCACTGTAACACTTAACTCATCCATTCTACATTCACTGTAACACTTAACTCATCCATTCTACATTCACTGTAACACTTAACTCATCCATTCTACATTCACTGTAACACTGACTCATCCATTCTACATTCACTGTAACACTGACTCATCCATTCTACACTCACTGTAACACTGACTCGTCCATTCTACATTCACTGTAACACTTAACTCATCCATTCTACATTCACTGTAACACTGACTCATCCATTCTACATTCACTGTAACACTAACTCATCCATTCTACATTCACTGTAACACTAACTCATCCATTCTACATTCACTGTAACACTAACTCATCCATTCTACATTCACTGTAACACTGACTCATCCATTCTACATTCACTGTAACACTTAACTCATCCATTCTACATTCACTGTAACACTGACTCATCCATTCTACATTCACTGTAACACTAACTCATCCATTCTACATTCACTGTAACACTGACTCATCCATTCTACATTCACTGTAACACTTAACTCATCCATTCTACATTCACTGTAACACTGACTCATCCATTCTACATTCACTGTAACACTTAACTCATCCATTCTACATTCACTGTAACACTGACTCATCCATTCTACATTCACTGTAACACTAACTCATCCATTCTACATTCACTGTAACACTAACTCATCCATTCTACATTCACTGTAACACTAACTCATCCATTCTACATTCACTGTAACACTGACTCATCCATTCTACATTCACTGTAACACTTAACTCATCCATTCTACATTCACTGTAACACTGACTCATCCATTCTACATTCACTGTAACACTAACTCATCCATTCTACATTCACTGTAACACTAACTCATCCATTCTACATTCACTGTAACACTGACTCATCCATTCTACATTCACTGTAACACTGACTCATCCATTCTACATTCACTGTAACACTGACTCATCCATTCTACATTCACTGTAACACTTAACTCATCCATTCTACATTCACTGTAACACTGACTCATCCATTCTACATTCACTGTAACACTAACTCATCCATTCTACATTCACTGTAACACTTAACTCATCCATTCTACATTCACTGTAACACTGACTCATCCATTCTACATTCACTGTAACACTGACTCATCCATTCTACATTCACTGTAACACTGACTCATCCATTCTACATTCACTGTAACACTTAACTCATCCATTCTACATTCACTGTAACACTAACTCATCCATTCTACACTCACTGTAACACTAACTCATCCATTCTACATTCACTGTAACACCTAACTCATCCATTCTACATTCACTGTAACACTAACTCATCCATTCTACACTCACTGTAACACTAACTCATCCATTCTACACTCACTGTAACACTAACTCATCCATTCTACACTCACTGTAACACTAACTCATCCATTCTACACTCACTGTAACACTAACTCATCCATTCTACACTCACTGTAACACTAACTCATCCATTCTACACTCACTGTAGTTCAAGTTCTTTAATAGTTGTCATACAGAAGTACAGAATACTTTCATACAAAATGCTTCTTACTGTTACGCTCCAGAGACTGTGCTAGACAAGATAGTATCAAATAACATAATAACATAATATAGCATGAATTTAGAAGAGAAAATGAGGTCACAGTGTTCGGTATAGACATATGTACAATGTTCTGAGTTACCATATAATATACAATACACAATACTATGCAGTGTACTAATGTACAGTACTATCTAGTGCAAAGCAGAAATGGGATGAGGTACAATTTTAGGTACAATTTACAGTAAGGTGTACGAGTTGTAGTGCAATCCTTCATCCATAAATATAAAGTGTGGGGAGTGGGTGCTACAGTGTGTTTGTTTAAAGTGGGTGTGTGCTATAAAGTGTGTGGAGTGGGTGCTACAGTGTGTTTGTTTAAAGTGAGTGTGTGCGTGTGGATGTGTGTGCTATGTGTGTTTGGTGGTAGTTGTTGTGTAGTGTTCATTCATTGTTCGTTTAGCAGCCTGATGGCCTGGGGATAGAAGCTACTTCTGAGTCTTTCTGTGCTCGCCTTGAGACTCCTGTATCGCTTGCCTGACGGCAGCAGTTCAAAGAGGCAGTTGTTCGGGTGGCTCGAGTCCTTAATAATTCTCTTAGCCTTCCCCTTGCAACGCTTGTAGTAAATGTTCTGGAGGGTGGGGAGCCCCCCTCCAATTGTGCGTTCGGCTGAACGTGTCACTCTTTGTAGTCTGCTTTGGTCTTTTGCAGTGCTATTCCCAAACCAGGAGGTGATGTTGCCGGTCAAGATGCTCTCTATTGTACATGAGTAGAAGTTCTTAAGGATCTTCTGGCTGACTTGGAACTTCCTTAGGCGCCTGAGGAAGTAGAGGCGTTGTCGTGCCTTCTTCACCACACTGTTAATGTGTGTGGTCCATGTCAAGTCCTCGGATATGTGGGCTCCGAGGTACTTGAAGCTGTTGACTCTCTCAACCGGTGCCCCGTCGATGCTGAGGGGGCTGTAGTCCTTGACCCCCGACCTCCTGAAGTCCACAATCATCTCCTTTGTTTTGCTGACGTTCAGGGAGAGGCTGTTTTCCTGGCACCATCCCGCCAGGACCTTGACCTCTTCCAGGTAGGCCCTCTCGTCGTTGGCAGAGATCAGGCCCACCACCACTGTGTCGTCAGCAAATTTGACGATTGTATTGCTACTCCGCTGAGCCACACAGTCGTGTGTGTACAGGGAGTAGAGGAGGGGACTCAGAACACAGCCCTGGGGGGCCCCTATGTTGAGGGTGATGGATGAGGAGGTGCAGTTGCCTGCTCTCACCACCTGGGGTCTGCCAGTCAGGAAGTCCAAGACCCACTGGCAGAGGTCATAGCCCAAGCCCAGGTCCCTGAGCTTGGCTATGAGTATGGAGGGGACTATGGTATTGAATGCCGAGCTGTAGTCGATGAATAGCATTCTCACATAGTTCCCCTGCCTCTTGTCCAGGTGTGATGCTGCTGTGTGCAGCACATGGGATATGGCGTCCTCCGTGGACCTGTTGGGGCGGTATGCAAATTGCAGGGGGTCCATGTTGATGGGGAGGGAGGAGCAGATGTAGCCCTTTACTAGCTTCTCGAAGCACTTCATGGCTATGGAGGTGAGAGCTACAGGGCGGTAGTCGTTGAGGCAAGCAGGCTTGGATTTTTTGGGTACAGGGATAATAGTGGACTTCTTCAGGCAGGTGGGGATGACAGCCTGTTCTAAGGACAGGTTAAATATGTCAGTGAATACTGGGGCCAGTTGGTCGGCACAGACTTTTAGGACGCGGCCGGGGATGCCGTCTGGACCTGCTGCCTTCCTGATATTCACTTTTTTAAAGGTCCGCCTCACCTCATGTTCTGTTACCCTGAACACTGCGCCTCCATCAGCAGCCGACCCCCCCCCCCCCATTGCCGAGGCTTGTGAGCTGGTGTTGTTATTACCAGCATCAAACCTCGCATAGAAGGTATTGAGGTCATTTGCTAAGGAGATGTCACTGTTCAGTTTGAGGGAGGCGCCTTTGTAGTCTGTCATCGTTTTGAGCCCCTGCCACATAGCTCTAGAGTCAGCTTGTTCAAACTGGAGTTCAATTTTATCCCTGTAGCGTCGTTTGGCCTCTGACACAGTCCTCCTTACGTTGTATCGCGCCACCTTGTGGTCATTCATGTTGCCTGCCTCTAGGCCGTCGTTGTATGCTTTGGTGCGCTCTCTCAGAGCTTCACGGACGGATTTGTCTACCCACTTAAGAACTTGGAGACTCATCCATTCTACACTCACTGTAACACTAACTCATCCATTCTACATTCACTGTAACACTAACTCATCCATTCTACACTCACTGTAACACTAACTCATCCATTCTACATTCACTGTAACACCTAACTCATCCATTCTACATTCACTGTAACACTAACTCATCCATTCTACACTCACTGTAACACTAACTCATCCATTCTACACTCACTGTAACACTAACTCATCCATTCTACACTCACTGTAACACTAACTCATCCATTCTACATTCACTGTAACACTTAACTCATCCATTCTACATTCACTGTAACACTAACTCATCCATTCTACATTCACTGTAACACTAACTCATCCATTCTACATTCACTGTAACACTTAACTCATCCATTCTACATTCACTGTAACACTGACTCATCCATTCTACATTCACTGTAACACTAACTCATCCATTCTACATTCACTGTAACACTGACTCATCCATTCTACATTCACTGTAACACTAACTCATCCATTCTACATTCACTGTAACACTAACTCATCCATTCTACATTCACTGTAACACTAACTCATCCATTCTACATTCACTGTAACACTAACTCATCCATTCTACATTCACTGTAACACTAACTCATCCATTCTACATTCACTGTAACACTGACTCATCCATTCTACATTCACTGTAACACTGAAGTCAAAAGCACACGGCGGGTGAGCGACGTCGCCTGGCGATGCGATCGGCTGTTGCTCAACGACAATCGCTTAGCACCCCACACCAGACCCGACCGTTCAGGTCCATTAAACCGCTCCATGGCCGTCAGATAGTCTCATTGGTTGCGCGTAATGTAGGATAGACCGGTCTATCGAGAGAGAGAGAGAGAGAGAGAGAGAGAGAGCGCCACAACTCATTGACTGCCTTAAATTAGCACACACATCCCATCTCCAACTAACGTTATTTATTTAAATTGTTCCTGTTAATTAATAATTAACATAAGTAGCATGGTAATAATACGTAGGTTATTGATCAATGAATGTATTGATAAATACATTTATATTACAAATGATACACCAGTAGAAGTCATGTTATTTCCTCATTGTCCTTGCTGTGTCGCCTGCCGTCGCCTCAAAAAAAATAGGTTTGAGGCGATATTTAGCCAGGCGTCAGAAGTTGCTGCGCGATCGTCGCTCGAAAATCTCCTGCCGTGTGGGTTGTCTCATTCATAACAATGGAAGCGATACAATTCTGTCGGTCGCCTTGCTTAAAAAATCGGTCGCCTGACAAAAATCACCCGCTGTGTGCGTTGGACTTAACTTATACATTATACATTCACTGTAACACTAACTTATACATTATACATTCACTGTAACACTAACTCATACATTCTACATTCACTGTAACACTAACTCATACATTCTACATTCACTGTAACACTAACTCATACATTCTACATTCACTGTAACACTAACTCATACATTCTACATTCACTGTAACACCTAACTCATCCATTCTACATTCACTGTAACACCTAGCCATCAACACTGAAGAAGGAACACATTGGTTCTGAAACATGTCTGTATCCGGCTGCAATTAAAATTTGAAACCCGAGAGTGCTGGTCCGGCTTCCTGCTTTATTCTACATCTATTTATTACTAAAATATTTGCATTACATCTCTACCTAATTTTTGCATTTTTGTTTGCATTTTGTACTTTAGTTTTGTATATTTTGTATAGTGTTTGTGCTTTATTTCAGTAAAAGAATAACCAATCTCAGGAGGCTCATACAGAACCAAGCATTTCACTCTGTAATGTACTTTATATGTGACAAATAAAACAACTTTAACTGGACCTCAACCTGTTCCATGGTGATGGAGAATGAATGAATGAATGAATGAATGAAAACTTTATATAACAGATTGCAGAATGGGTACAGTACGGCTCAATACACACAATTGTTAAGGGGATGCAGACCAGAGAAAGACTTTCGTCTTGTTTACATCAGGGTCCCCCATTTTCAATTCCTAGTGAAAGCTCCTCTGGAGGAGGCCATGACATCTCAAAATGGCCGCTGTGAAAAGGATCCATTGTCTTTATTATTTGATTTAAATGTATTGTCATCAGATACAGCACAAGTACAGTACAACGAAAAGAGGTTTGGCATCCAACCAGAGTGCAAATGTAACCGTAAAGTGCAACAGTAATATACAATGTACAGATGATAAAAACTAGTAATAGTGCTAGTCAGATGCATGTACAGAGTTGTAGTATTAATATGTACAGTGATACAGGTATAAAGACACTATGGTAGTAAGTCATACTGGCCAGCAGCGTAACTAGTAAGAGTAGGTAAGGGATATGTACAGATATAGTATGTACAGATGTGTAAAAAGGATTATATGCAGGTATGTACAAATGGATATGGGTTATATTCAGGTGTATAAGTAGGTATATAGAACGATTATATTCAGACAGATATGGATATATATATATGCAGTATATATAAATACGGTATATACAGCACTATTGTACATACCATCATACAGAGTTATATGGGTAGTATTATATAGGTAGATATCTACACACTGCATGGGTGGATTCATTGCATTACATATAATAATTCATGGAGATATACTAAAAAGCTATTTATAATATTTGGGCAGTAAAAAATCTCTGGCTGGTAGTTTTTCTTTTAATCTAAAGGTACATTTGTTCCCTGTTTTTCAGCATTTAGCTACAAGCATGGATACATTGTATGTATGTAATGATAAACAATGTCATAGTAACCGGCGGGTGTTATATTATTTCAAGATGATAAAGTAGCTAAGGAGTCAATAGATAAAAAGCAGTAATGGCATGTAGGTTACTCACCCTACTCATGTACAGTAGGCATCCACAGGCATCTCACCCTACTCCAATGTACAGTTTCTACGTCAAATGTATATACTCCCTTTTCTTGACTCCTTCTGTATCACAAACAGTACTGTATTTGCAAATCTGGTATGTCATAAATGTATAGATGTAGCAGTACTGACTATCTGTATGTCATGTATGTCATATATGTCCTGATGAATTGAAAATGGGGGACCCTGATGTAAACAAGACGAAAGTCTTTCTCTGGTCTGCATCCCCTTAACAATTGTGTGTATTGAGCTGTACTGTATTGTACCCATACTGCAATCTGTTAATAAAGTTTTCAATCAATCAATCAATCAAGCATTTATAGACATAAATAAACTTCATGGCTCATCTGCTACTCTGGGTATCCACTAGGTGGTGTCAAAGAGGCCCATGTGACCTGAGGATACTAGTAAAACATTTAGAAATATTCAATTGCAAATAGAATCAATTGTTGTTTATTTTTCTGGTCAATTAATCTGTTTAGATTAATCGATAACAAAATAATCGCTAGTTGCAGCCCTAGCGAGCGTGACTGACCGTTCACAGATGATACCAAGAATGCATCTTGCAATAGAGAAAAGAGCAGAAGTCTACAGGGTTGACAGAGATGGTATAATTACTGAATAATTACATGTAGTATCATGGTAAAAAAAAAATGGTAAATGATGCATTTATATAGCAGCTTTTATTCAAAGCACAATTTTGTTCCTCACATGCACACACCAGGGTTTCCGTTAGAAAAAATTGTTGTCGGTCTCCGTGACCTGCAAGATTTCAATCTACCGGACAAATGAGATTAATTCCGGTCATAGTTTAGAATAAAGAATGTCATCCTCAAGGCATGTAGATTTATAATATTATTACTTAAAACTAGGCTACTTTTGCGTATACAGTCATTAATTAATATATTCCAAATAAAATAAGTCCCTCGATACTCCGTGCTGCTGCTGACTTGAACTAAAATAGACCGCGTATGTGGGCAGTCGGTCCGACACTAAACAGCAGTCTGTTATAATCACATTTTTATGAGCTAACGAATTCCGTTATATTGGACATTTGTATTAATTATATCAAGCGAAGAACTGAGAAAGCAGAGAGACGGCAACATTATCGTGGTTTGCGTGACGACTCTCTCCACCTCGCAACGACTTATTTGCAAAGAGTATGGCGCTGCAGAGAAGCTGATTTAGCTGTTATTGGCTCTTTTCTGGGAACCGCACAACAGCGCCCCCCACCCAACATTGGCTGAAAATGGCCGAATTGGAGTACTGATGGAATACTGCATTGTGCCGTTGCCTCTCTGGCTCTGCAGCTTCACATGCACTCGCACACCCAGCACTAAGCTCTCGCCGACAACGTCGTTGTCATTATTAGAAGCAACGAGGAAACAAATGTAATGATCGTTTCGTTCATCGCATAGGCTATTTAATTTTAGCCTATTTTAATACAATTCAAATAATCAAATTGTGCTTAGACTCAGGGAATTATTTTCACCGGACATTAAGACCGGAGATATTAAATAAGTCGGACTTCAACAGATTTTGCCGGTCAAAAACCGGTAATTACCGGCTAACGGAAACGCTGGCACACACCGACGGCAGAGGCGACCATGCGAGGTGCAAACCTGCTCATCGGGAGCAATTGGGGGTTAAGTGTCTTGCTCAATGGCACTTCAACACGCTGCCCGGGAATCAAACCGGGAACCTTCCGATTACCAGACGAGCGCTCTACCTCCTGAGCCAATCGTCGCCCCCCCCCATTGGTAGTGCCGTGTTTGCCTGTAGTTCAGTGTATATACGCTATTGATATTAAATTGTTATATATATTTTTTGTTGATCACCAGATTGAGTTCACCAACCGCATCCTAGACAGTATCCAGAGAGGTCTTGTCCTCGAGGTCCAGGAGACGGGAATCTATGCCTGGAGGCAGGACCGGTGTCGTGTGTTTACCAGCACCGGTGACCCCCGCGAGCGTCACCCCGATCCCAGGACGCTGCCCGAGAACGTGGCGGTGGAGATAATGAGCTTTAAGAAGTATGTCGACGGTAAGTGTGGATCACTCACTCACTCACTCATATTCTGTTGGTTTCTGTTTAAAGTTAGTGTATTGTTTATATTGTTATTTTCACTTACAAACATACATTCTGGAATAAAAAGAAGGAAAAAAAGTTAACAGTTAAAATGTGCAGGAAAGGTCATAAAGCCCAAGGGCTTATAAGCAACCCCCCCCCCCCCCTTAAACCTATATACACAGAACATACCCCCCCCCCCCCCCCCCCCCCCCCACACACACACATTATGCACAAATCTACATGTGCATATCCCTCTCTCACACACACGGATACATACAATACAACAATTACAATGTTGATTTTTTTTTATTATTAGTTAGTTATTTTTTAAGCTTGCTTTTAAATGTATTTAATCTGTACTGGTGTACAATGCCAACGGTGTGTCCGTGATTCACTTCAGACCTGAGGCGGTACAAAGAGCACAGCGGGCCCTCCCCCGCCTACGCCATCAACATGTGCTTTGGGGAGAAGTTCCCAGACGGAAAGCCCCTGGAGAACAAGCTTGTCACGGTCAAGGTGAGAGTCTCCTCCCTCCCCATCACCTCGCTGTACCCCCCCCCCCCCCCCCACCACGGGCGCTTCAGACTGAAAATACATGTCCACTATAGGGATGTAACGCTGCGACCTCACAGCGGTTAAATTCTATTACGATTCTTCAGGCAACGATTCAATGCATCGTGAAATCTCTTCATTTGACCACGATTCGATTCTATTAATTTTCTTATCAGTTAATCCCCCAACATTTTTTGAATACACAAATGTGGCTGGGGGAACTGATTCGCTCAGCATGAATGGACTATAGGTCAATAAAAACAACATACAAAAAAAAAGATATATGTATATTTTCTTTTGTAATTTTGATTCTAATCGATTCTAACATTTTGAAATGGATGCAGTTGAATCGTCACATTAGGATCAGGATTTCGATGCATCGTTACACCGCTAATGTCCACAGGTGGTGGTCATGTCATGCTCGGGTTGGGATTCCTTTCCCACCTGAACATGACATAAGAAAAAGAAAACGCTAATCTTCGTACCGTTTTTTACTATTATGCACTTTGCTACTAAGTAATCTACCTTGCCTATACTACTACGCCAATATGTCTATACTACTATGCACTCAAGGTCTCTGACAAGAACAAGTTACAGGTTGAGAAAACCCTCAGCTCGGAACTAGGCAAAATCTGCATATGGCTCGCTGATAACAAACTATCATTACACATGGGCAAAACAGAGTCCATTCTCTTCGGTTCAAATAACAAACTCAGCAAGACCGACGGCTTCTCAGTTACAGTGGGTGACAATATTGTCACAAGGAAAGATGAAATTACATACCTAGGTTCCATCCTAGAGGCAAATCTTTCCTGTGACAAAATGGTATCCAATGTAATAAAAAAAGTCAACCAACAAACTAGATTCTTGTACCGGATCTCCTCTCTGGTAAACAAGAATACCCTGAAGACTCTGGCAGGAGCACTCATTCAAGGGTACTACGACTATGCTTGCACCTCATGGTACCAAAGCACCTCAAAGGCGCTTAAAACAAAATTACAAACATCTCAAACAAACTGGTCAGACTACTTACTGCTTGACCTTACTTACCCCTAGAACCCACCTCACCCCTGCCCACAAACTAGGATGGCTTAGAGTAGACGACAGAGTACAGCAACTTGCAATGGGCCTGGTCTACAAGATACAAGGTACCCATGTATATGTCAAAATTCCACTTCCCGCCCGCGAGTCGCCCGCCCGCGGCCGGTGTGAACATGGGAGTCAGTCATCTCATCTCCTTTTGTCCTGCTCTCTCTCTCACTCTCTCTCTCTCTCTCTCTCTCTCTCCCCCACTCACTTCTTCTTTCCCCTCTCTGCTCCCCGTCCTCCAGGTGGTGCCTCTGATCTGCCGTCACTTCCACGAGATGGCCCAGGCGGAGGGGGCGTCCTCCCTTCACAGCGCAGACGTCAGCCTGCAGATCTCCCACGACGGCCTCTTCGATCTCATCAACTCCTTCTTCGGCCCGCCGGCCGCCGCTGAGGAGCTGCTTCAGGGACCTTCTGAGACTCACTGAGGAGCTGCTCCAGGGACCTTCTGAGACTCACTGAGGAGCTGCTCCAGGGACCTTCTGAGACTCACTGAGGAGCTGCTCCAGGGACCTTCTGAGACTCTCTGAGGAGCTGCTGCAGGGACCTTCTGAGACTCACTGAGGAGCTGCTCCAAGCTGCAGGGACCTTCTGAGACTCACTGAGGAGCTGCTCCAGGGACCTTCTGAGACTCACTGAGGAGCTGCTCCAGGGACCTTCTGAGACTCACTTTAGAGCTGCAGGGACCTTCTGAGACTCACTGAGGAGCTGCTCCAGGGACCTTCTGAGACTCACTGAGGAGCTGCTCCAGGGACCTTCTGAGACTCTGAAGAGCTGCTCCAAGCTGCAGGGACCTTCTGAGACTCACTGAAGAGCTGCAGGGACCTTCTGAGACTCACTGAGGAGCTGCTGCAGGGACCTTCTAAAGGTGCTCCCATAGTCGAGCGGACCGTACACGGAGCGGACTCCAAGTGCGAAGCTCCAATTTTCTAACCGCGCGGACGTCCGCGCCGCTCACTCGGTGTCACACAAAACGCTGCTCGGCGTGTTTGTTGACATCGACCTGCATTTAATGTGACACCGATCTGCATTTTACTCTGAACACTGGCTCCGTGCCAAGTGAGAGTATAGGGCAGGATCATGATTAAATGGGTAGGATGGGTCCTTGGTAAAACGTTGGCAGGTAGATGACGCTAAATTTAGTTTTACTATCGCTAATCGTCACCCATTCCAATTCATATATACATTTGGACCATGTCTTTTTTCATCATCTGAAGAAACTTGAGATGTTTGAATGGCTTTTCTAAAATGAAGTGTGTAAAACTGCCCGAAATATTGGAAAACGGAGATAACCTGGACTCTTTATTTTGACCATCAGATGACGACGCCGTGACGGAAGTTGAACAGCGGGGGAAAATTGTGTAAACTGGCGCGAGACATGTAGGAAATTGGTCGCTGGATTATGAAAGCTCAAAGTGTCCGCGCGGAGTCGGCTCTGCGTGCGGTCCGCTCGACCATGGGAGCACCTTGAGACTCACTGAAGCCTCTATAGGTTATGTGTTCACAGCGTCCGCCTCCACCAGAGGGCGCACCTCTCCGTCCGTCTCTCCGTCCGTCTCTCCGTCCGAGTGGCCAATTCCGTTCCGCGTCGACCGCCACGCTGGATGCGTGTCGAGGTCGAATGTATTTTATTTTATACAGCACATTTAAAAACAACCGAGGTTGACCAAAGTGCTGCACGGTAGAAACTGTACATTGGGGGGGGGGGGGGGGGGTTGGACATTTACATTTACTATTACAAGTGTGGATATGTAACAAATGATCCACTAGTAAAATATTAAATACATTAGAAAAGTACTCATTTGGACCACAAATCATAAAAAAGCATTTATTAGTACAATAATAAAATCAACCTAAAAGAAGAAAGACAAGATATAGCAATCCCATTTGCCTTGTGAATGCTTCTCACGTAGCGGTCTCAAATGACAGATGTTTACTTGGACTGTATTATCGTTTGCGCTGTTGAAAATATGGAATTATCCATTGTTTGAATGGGATGTTAACTCGACTGTGTTGAATACAGTCGTGCCATTGTAAAGCGCTTTGCACTAGGGACAAAGGACCCACCTTACCTTAGGATAGTATTGTACCATATGATGGCATTGTAAATGTCAAATTAGTTTAGCTTGAATTATTTTGTACAATACATGAATTGTTTACATTTTGTAACCAGAGAGGACTTGGTATAAATCTTGACTTTTGAGACCTTACGTGTAAACCAATCACCAGAGACCTTACGTGTAAACCAATCACCAGAGACCTTACGTGTAAACCAATCACCAGAGACCTTACGTGTAAACCAATCACCAGAGACCTTACGTGTAAACCAATCACCAGAGACCTTACGTGTAAACCAATCACCAGAGACCTTAGGTGTAAACCAATCACCAGAGACCTTAGGTGTAAACCACCAATCACCTGAGCGAGCACGATGAGGTCCAGAGATCCAGTCCAGTAATGACGTGAGGGTACAGTAGGTAGTAGTTCTGTATAATGATCATACAGAAACGGATGCCAGTGCAAGTCACATCCCTCTGCCAGAGAGGACCACCCAACTTGATCATACACAATACAATGATGGGCATTCCGATATTCAAGGTCATGAAAGAGATTATTAGATTACATTCAAATGTATTGTCATCATGCAGCACAAGTACTGTACAATGAAAAGAAGTTTGGCATCCAACCAGAGTGCAAATGTAACAGTAAAGTGTGATAGTGATGTATTGATTGATTGATTGAAAAGTGTATTAACAGATTGCAGAATGGGTACAGTACGGCTCAATACACACAATTGTTAAGGGGATGCAGACCAGAGAAAGACTTTCGTCTTGTTTACATCAGGGTCCCCCATTTTCAATTCATCATATGACACACACGACATACAGATAGACAGTACTGCTACATCTATACATTTTTTTACAGTACTGTTTGATACAAAAAAATCCAGAAAAAGAGTGTATATACATTTGACATAGAAACTGTACATTGGAGGAGGTTGGGTGGGGTTGGGTGGGGCTGTACATTGGAGGGGGGGGGGGGGGGGGTTGGGTAGGGGAGGGACACTGTACCCTGTGCATTGGAATACTGACATACATTTGCCATAGAAACTGTACATTGGAGGAGGTTGGGTAGGTGGGGTGGGGCTGTACATTGGAGGTGGGGGGGGGGGGGGTGGGTGGGCAGGGGGGGGGGGGGGGGGGGGCACTGTACATTGGAATACTGACAAAGCCATACTTGGTCTTTACTGTACAACTGGGTTAGGTCATTTGTAGGGGCCAGTTTTGAATTGCAGTCTCCCGTAGGTGTTCTTTGAGAGTGTTTTTGAAAGTGGGTAGTGATTCACATTCCTTTACAGCTTTGGGTAGGGCGTTCCACATTGATGTGGCATAATTGCGAAACGTGTTTAGTCCCTTGTTTGAGCCGAATCTGGGTTTCACATGATTTGTGGAGCTCCCTCTGGTGTTGTGATCGTGGTATTCACTGACCTTTGGGAAGTATTTTGACATGTACATGGGTACCTTGGTCGTGTAGTGTATCTTGTAGACCAGGCCCATTGCAAGTTGCTGTACTCTGTCGTCTACTCTAAGCCATCCTAGGTTGGCAAAGTGGTACAAAGTGTACAGTTCAAGTTTCTTTATTAGTTGTCGTACAGAATACTTTTATATAAAATGCTTCTTTCTGTTTTGCTCCAGAGATCGTGCTAGATAAAAATAGATGAGTATAAAATAGAAGTCAAGTACGTAGACAAAAGTGTTCAATATATACAATATACAATGCAGAGTAGAAAAGTAACTGAGTTACAATACACTATACAGTACAATGCAGAAATGGGATGAGGTACAATTTACAGTAAGGTGTAATGAGGTATGAGTTGTAGTGCAAATACAGGTGATTAAACTCATCGTCATCAACCTTTATTTATTCTCGAAATTACAATTGAGGTCACCCTCATTTTCAATGTAGTCGAGACTTTACAGACATTTCAATGCACACATTTCTACAATATGACAATAATAAATATTAATAACTATCTATATAGTACTAATAAACTGGGTATAACATATATAAATGAGTAATAGTGCTAATCAGATGTATGTACAGAGTTGTAGTATTAATATGTACAGTGATACAGGTATAAAGACACTATGGTAGTAAGGCACGGTGGTGTAGTGGTTAACACTGTCACCTCACAGCAAGAAGGTCCAGGGTTCGATTCCCGCTTGGGGACCAGGTTTCCATGATGCCAGGTACTCAGGTGGGGTATCTCCCAGGCCTTTCTGTGTGGAGTTTGCATGTTCTCCCCGTGCTCCCAAGGGTTTCCCCCCCGATAAGATAAACCCAATGGAAAAACATGCACAACAACAGATCGCTAACGCTGTGGTGTCCTTGACGAAGACGGACAGGAGCACTTGGATTGGTCCCCGGGGCGCAGCTCACGTTGACGCCCTATCTGCTCCCGGCTGCCCATGGGGGGGAAGGACGACGGGATGGGTCAAGCGCAGAGACTCAATCGCATTGGCGACTGAGGAAATACAATGCATGTGTGTGTGTGTATCCCGGTGTGTGTGCCGCTCCAATTGCATGTCCAGTTCGTTGCATGCCGAATAAAGACCCCCCTAAAGAGGTCCTGCATTATTATTATATTATATAGTCATACTGGCCAACAGTGTAACTAGTAAGAGATATGTACAGATATAGATATAGTATCTACAGATATGTAAAAATTATTGTATGCAGGTATGTACAGACAGATGTGAATATATATATATATTATATATATGGTAAGAATAAATAAATATGTATATACAGCATTATTGTACATGCTATCATGCAGAGTTAATATTAGAGCGAATGATAATTCCGATGACAGAAGAGAATTAGACAAATACAAAATAAATCAGTTGTATGGGTTATATGCAGGTATACAGTATTAAGTAGGTATATAGAAGGATTATACAGGTATATTCAGACATATACTGTATATGCTGTAAATAAAAATAATATATAAATGTATATCATACAGAGTTATATGGGTAGAGACTAGAATAGCTACTAGGCCTATAATAGTGTAGCGACCATAGATATATATCTATGGTAGCGACCCTTAACCTCGTTCCTAACCTCGTTCCCAGCTTTATCTCGTGGGATTTGGGTGGTTGGTCAGTCGAGCTGCCACTCTGCACTCCGGGGGGCGTGAACACTTTATTGTATAAGAGGGTGGAGCACCTGGGGTGTGGTCTCTTGGCGCATGGCGAATGTGTAGACTAGACATGAGTCACTTAACCTGTATGAGAACTTAGAACCGTCGTAATAAACTGAGAAGAACTATCAACCTGCCTCGAGGTCGAGAGTCGTGAATAACGTGGTGCAAAAGTAAACCAAGCGACAATAGTTTGAGGTAGGTAGTGGTGGTTTTGTGAACTTTTAATCAGAATTCAGGAAGACACGCCCCTCCTGCTCGTCGCGGCCAGAGCCCTCGAGGCTCCGACGCCATCATCAATCATCCATTTTCACGGCTATTTGATTGATTCGGCAGGTGAGTTTGTTACACACTCCGATTCCGACTTCCATGGCCACCGGCGTCCTGCTGTCTATAGCAGGGCTTCTACAAATTACAAATGATATAACTGGGTATATAAAGTGTAATTTCAATTATAGTGTTATTTTTATTATGCGTTGCATGGTCAAAGATGGCCGCTCCCCATAGTAATTTTAAGTAGAAAAAGGGATAATAACCACTGCGCTCAGCCTCAGACAGACAGGTGCGTAGTCCCAACATTAATTAAGTTGCAAAAAAAATGGAATAGGGACCGCACTGGGGGGGGGGGGGGAATAGTAGTTTTTATTTTTATATGCACAAGTTTTATATAACGCGCACAAAACGCTTTCAGCCATCTGTCGTGTTACTTTGCACGGTAACAAATACGTGAGTCCTCTGCTTTGGTTGTAGTATCTTTATTAGCTTAGCCTCGCTACGTTACACGGGAGTGCCGGTTAGGTTCCTCTAACTCTACCTGACCCCCCAGTACGGTGGCCTGTGTACTTCGCGTAAGCGCACACACATTAACACCACACCATCCGGCCCATAGATATATATAGAACCATAGATATATATAGAACACTAGATAGCTTGCCCGCGCTGCCGGCCAATGGAGAGCGACGTCACTGAACCGCCGCCATCTTGCTCCAGTTAGCCTTGAGTGAGAGTGAGTGAGCTGCACAGACAAAAATACTCATAACTCGCTGAAATATTGACGGATTTACAAACGGTTTGGTTTATTACAAGCATTATTAACGTGGCTATGATTCAAGCGGTTTGTAAAAAAAAAACATCTTTACATTTTTTTTTTATAAGTATGCAGTATCATAACTACACATCTTTGATGTTTATAGCAAACCAACCCGTTTGTAAATCCGTCAATATTTCAGCGAGTTATGAGTATTTTTGTCTGTGCAGCTCACTCACTCTCACTCAAGGCTAACTGGAGCAAGATGGCGGCGGTTCAGTGACGCTGGTGACTCCGCCTTAAGCTATCTAGTGTTTTATAGATATCTATGTATAGAACACCTATGATCCGGCCGCGTGTACCGGTTCCGCAACAGTAAGTGACTTCCGGGTAGGCCTGATTGGCCCCGACAGGCACGTGACGCGGCAAACTCAGGACGCGCAACGAGGCTGCTGAGAGCTGTCGCGCGGAAATAGGCTGTCTATTGCCATTCTCTAACACAAACTCTAACCTTAACCAGCTCCTTAACAGCGCCTAAACTTAACCGTTCTAACCTTAACCAACTCCGAAACAATGCCTAACCTTAACCATGCCTAACCTTAACCGGCGAAAGAATACACGTTAAAAAAAAAATCACGTTAAAAAAAAAAGATTTGATGGGATTCGAACTCACCAACAACGGACCGCAGGATCGCAGGACCGCTGCTCTGCGAGGTGAGCTATAGCGCCGAATGAGAGTCATGGCGTATTTGGACGGTTACGTAATTCCGTAAGGGCTCCGCGGAGCGTGCCGCGCGGCAGAGAAAGTTGCGCGTCACGTGCCTGTCGGGGCCAATCAGGCCTACCCCGGAAGTCACTTACTGTTGCGAAACAGCTACACGCGATCCGGCCTTCTTCAGTGTGCTCGCCATTAGTATTCACCTCGTGCGCGTTACTGGGTCTAATGGCCGCCGTGGCCTCAGGTGGGCGCCGATAGGGTGACCAGGTGTCCCCCTTTTGGTTGTACTGTCCCACCATTTGACCGAATGTCCCACATATTGAGAGGATGTCCCTCTTTTTTTTTTAATATTTAAAACAGATGTTTGGTGGTAACAAGCCGGCTGCCAGTGCCAAGATGAATGTGGAGAGATATAATTCTGTATTTAATTTGTATTTATTTTGATTTAACCTTTATCTATTCGGTGAAGACCATGTTATTCTAATAAAAAAAATTACATTATCTATCTGTTCCACTTTGTCACACAAATCTTACTGTTCTGCTTTTGGACTTTTTGCATCTGGTCACCCTACCCAGGGACTTGAGGAGGCAGAGCTCCGTGATGGCAGCCTGGGCGTCGGGGAGGAGGCACCCACCTGAGGCCACGGTGGGGCCCGGGGACTTGAGGAGGCAGAGCTCCGTGATGGCAGCCTGGGCGTCGGGGAGGAGGCACCCACCTGAGGCCACGGTGGGTCCGGGGACTTGAGGAGGCAAAGCTCTGTGATGGCAGATTTTCAGAAAATAGGGCTCAAGAGTAGGGATGGGAATTGATAGGATTTTATCGATACAATTCCATTATCGATTCTGCTTATCGATTCCTGATCAATTTATAATTTGAAATTGGAAATGCAACAGAACTAAGCTGGTTAGAATAACAACATGCAACTTGACATTTCTGATTGTCATTTATTGTTGAGCCCCCATGTCAGAAAAATACAAAAACTGTAAAAAATAAAACATTAACTATAGCCTACACTTAAAAATAAAATGTATTTGAGATTCTCTTAAAATGTATTTTTATTCTTAAACTAATTTAATCTATTGAATAACGACCTGTTGAATGTAACTACAGTTCAATATCTTAAACTAATTTAATCTATTGAACCGTAGTTGCATTCAACAGGTCGTTATCCCTCTGACTCCTCTGTCTCTGGTCTTTCAGAGACACACACACACACACACACACGGAGCTCCCTCCCCGGGCCCCTGTCCTGTAAGGTATTGGCTACACGGACATGTTTGTATGTTGCACGGTACTTCCTGGCTTACCGACTAGTAAACAAACAGTCAACGTGATCATCACACGCTCTCCGTCTCTTATTATATGTGAACTAAAGAGTACAAGGTTTACACAACAGCCCCCACCCCCTTTTTTATTGTATTTGGTCTGTACTACCTGCTGTCAGCTGTTTATCTCTCTG
The DNA here is from genome assembly GCF_963971535.1 of Notolepis coatsorum. Taxonomy (NCBI): domain Eukaryota; kingdom Metazoa; phylum Chordata; class Actinopteri; order Aulopiformes; family Paralepididae; genus Notolepis; species Notolepis coatsorum. The sequence continues at coordinate 8,751,554 of NC_140182.1, forward strand.
TGAGCTTGATTAGCTAGCGTTAGCTCCGCGGCTAATCTTAGGCTACGCTGAATTAAATCAATGACTAGGTTCTAAAACAGTAGTTTTCACTGCAGATGGAAACAGCCAAACATTCTGGTTTCCTTCCCATCCATCTTCATTCAGGCTGACCAGCTGTGAACTCTCAGAGATCCTGTGAAGCTCTGGCCTCAGTTCTCAGCTCTACCTCCTCCAGTCTGAGAGAGCTGCGCCTGAGTTTAAACTACCTGCAGGCTTCAGGAGTGGAGCTGCTCTCTGTTGGACTGAAGAGTCTACTGGAGACTCTCGGGTCAGTATTATATTAAGACACATTTTACTCAAAGAAATTTTAACAAAATGTAGAATTGGAAAAAGAAAATTAATGTATATTTATTAGGGATGTCCCGATCGCCTTTTTTTGCTCCCGATCCGATTCCGATCATGTGATTTTAAATATCTACCGATTCCGATCGTTCCCGATCCGATCTTTCACATTAGTATCAATTTTGACGCATTTGTCAGAAACTGGTGGAGCAAGACAAGTCCCTCTGTTGGCTATAGTCCCTGGAGGGCGCGAGCGCGGCGGCTCTTGTTATTACATTCACCCTGAGAAATGTGCTTCATGAGAAATATTAAAAGTTTCAATATATGTTTGCACATTAGTATACATTCAGTGTTCGACTTACGGTCTGAAACGCCGACGATAATCCTTAGTCACAGCAAATAAAAGACGTTATCCAGGTGAAAAGTTAGTCAGAAAAGTCCGCCTCCAGGCTCCAGTCTGCTGCTTCATGAGTTCCTCCACACGGAATGTCGTCCTTGCAAACATTGCAATTGCTGGACTGGCTTGACTTTCTATCTTAAAATGCTTAGTTCCAACTTCCAAACCTCTAGCTGCTTTTAGTCACAGCAAATAATTGACGTTATCCAGGTGAAAAGTTAGTCTGAAAAGTCCGCCTGGCTCCAGCCTGCTGAGTTTTTCCTCCACACGGAATGTCGTCCTTGCAAACATTGCAATTGCTGTTGGACTGGCTTCACTTTCTATTTTAAAATGCTTAGTTCCAACTTCCAAACCTCTAGCTGCTCAAGTGAGTGGATAACAGTGTTTCGGGAGCGACGTGTTGTACTGTTGTTGTGATGTGAGCGTGTAGCCAGAACACCGGTCTAAATTAAAGGGATGTGTTTGTTGCAACGGTGTAAATTAAAGGGAATGCGTTTGTTGTGGACAATTATTCTGCTCTGTGTGACAATAAATACATTAATGATATATTATATGTAATTTAAAACCAAAACTAAGGCCTCCGTATGAGTTTAAGACGTGAACATGGTCATGTTTGTTGGAAAAAAAAAGAAGAAAAAAAATCTTTTATTGACTGCTGATTTTTATTTAATTTCTTTTCCCGATCCCGGTCCTCTGAAAAGCACGTGATCGACGCCGATCACGTGATCGGATCGGGACATCCCTAATATTTATATATATGAAGTGATTTGTAAACCCAAAGCTTATAGGTGTATCAACTACAGACCAGGCTGCAGAAACAAATTAGTGGGGGGGCATAAAATGTTCTCGGGGGGGGGGCACAATGGTTTTTCAACACGGGTTCCCTTTTATACGTTTCAGCTGGGACAACGGCGCTGTGGCTTGCTTGGCGCTGCCCACGGTGCTGAACTAAACAGCAGAGGCAATTGAAAAATCTAATTTCTCTATCTTAAGAACATTCACTTATACAAAAACAGACTGAACGGATATATATAACAGACCTGCTGGGGCAGCGGACTGAGAGCAGGGGACACAGACAGGCTGGATAAGATGGTCAGGAAGGCCAGTAGCGTGGTTAGGGTGTAGCTGAACGCCCTAGCGAGGGTGGCGGAGAGGAAGAGCCTTGCTAAGTTCCAGGCCATCAGGGAAAACCCCTCCCACCCACTATACACAGACTTGGCTGACAGGAGGAGCATGTATTGTTATAGGCTCACAGTACCTAAATGCAGCACTGAACGGCACAGGAAGTCCTTCATTCCGACAGCCATCAGACTATACAATGCATCACTGTGCCTCACTGCATCACTGAGCACAGAGTGACAGTTACCATCTTCCTGGACTTTTACTTTTTAAACAGCACTGTGCAATATTACACCTACTGTAGACTTCAGTATATTTTTACTGTATTTATTTACTGTATCTTTTATTCTATTTTTATTCTATTTCATTTTATTCTATTCTTAGGCCATTTGTTTTGTTCTTATTCGTGACTTGTTCTGTCTAAATGTTTAATGTTGAGTGATTTGGAGTGTCAAATTTCCCTCAGGATAATACATTTCTATTCTATATCTTTGAAAAGTCTCAATTTATTCAACACTTCTGAATTCACTGACAAACTGAACTGAACTGACAAAAATAAGGTGCATAAAAAAGCAAACAAAATTCCTCCACAGGCTACTCGCCATCATTAGTAGAGCGGCAAGCGGCGTTTGGGGACAGAGTGAAATCTTCTTAAAACACTGCCCCTCCACTCATTCCTGAACTTTTTTGTTAAAGGGGAACTATTTGACTATTTCTTTCACTATTTGGGCACTTTTACACAATTCCTGTGAGTCTATGGAACACCTCTGTAATATATATATTTTTTTTATTCATTGTTTTGTATTTCTAATCAAGTCCTCAAAAACAGCATTTTTCTACCTCAAGATCTCGAGCTGTTTTGAGCCTGGGCTCCTAAACCACTGCGCCGCGTCGTGTTCGCCTGAACATTAACATGCAGCAGTGACTATATGACATCACATATAGGCACATTTTCAAACGACTCAGTTCAGTGAGGGTGAATATTGTGAGAGGAGAATTGGAAGAATGCGCCAATATGAGAATTTTGAGACATGGATCATATTAATATAAGTTCACATAGCTAGGAAACAATGCTAAACACTCAAAAAGGCCATTTATAAGATAGTTCCCCTTTAAGTCCTTCTCAAATGCCAACTGAATTAAATTGGCCTTGCGTCGATGAAGCATACTAAGGCGATGTTCTGTAAAGATGTTCTTGAGGGTAGAAAACGAATTCTCACAGAGTGCCGTGCTAGCTTCAGTAGTGTTGTTGTTGACATCAGTGCCCACTAGGGCTGTCCCCGACTAAGGATGTTGATAGTCGACTTTGATTGACAAAAAAAAAAAAAATCAGGGTGGGCACAGCTGACTCAGTGGGCGAGCCAGGCCCCCCAATGCCCGCCCATGGCGCCGGGTCTGATCAACTACATTACAAGGTTCACTCTGTCATTTCCATATTGTAAACTGTTGCCAGAGAGCTGATTACCAGAGCTGAGGCTTTGTGTAGCATCACCCTTGTGCGTTTATGTTTACCCTTAATATTGATTTCAATGGAAAAAAAGATTATTGGGGAGAGGGTTGTGTGCGAGTTTAAAATAACTCGAAGATAAAATAGTGGCTGATTTGGTAAAGCCACTACTGCGAATTTAACCCCGGTCTTCCGTGTGACAGGCGGGGATACTCACCACTATACTAACTAGGAGGTCCAGGTGCAACCAGGAGGAGGAGAACAAGAAGGAGGAGGAGGAGGAGAACGAGGAGGATCTCCCTGCAGCCTTTTCCTCAGGTCAGTCTTTTACATTAAGCACCCCCCACAGCCCAAATGAAATGATAAAAAAATATATATATTTTTTTATTTCATTATTATTTTTTTAATAGTCTAGTTCATAGCAGAGGCGGTCCTAATTCAGCAGCATATATAAGGGAAACACTAAATAATAGGCAAAAATTGGACATTAGAAATAAAATTGCTTATTTTTTCCTTTACACACATAAGCATGAGTTTAGATCCCTCTAATGAAGGAAACCACATATCTCGATCCTTTTTGTACACTGACCTCGAACTAATGAGTAAATTCTATATTCTGTAAAAGCAATGAATTTGATCGATACTTGATATTGACCAATATTGATATATATTTTTAAAGCGTAGTACTCATAATTGGTAGAAGCAGTAGATACAAGTGGTGTTTGTGCACCCCCCCTGATTTTATATTAAAACACCCCTTTCCTCCCTCGCTTGCTCCCTTTTGATTCCCTCTGGAAACGATGCAGAACAACATGAGTCTGAATGTCTTTTTTTATTCATACTGTCTGATCCAGAGACTGCCTCCAAAATACCCTCCATGTCACAATCTCACTTATACTCCTCATAAAGCCACGCAGTTACCAGGGAACAACCGGGTGTGGACTGCCTGTTTTAAATGGATTGTACAGTGTTTACTGCCTGTATTAACCTCTTATCTACCACAAACTTCAACGTTATTGGCATAAATTAGACCTGGGCCCTATTCCCCGTACCTGGTTCAACTAAGTCGATCAAGAGTCCCATTATCCAGATTCAGTTAACGAGATGATTGAAGCCAGGCTATTCATGTTCCTCGTAGGCCGATTGACTCTCGTTAACTCAAACCAGACTTTACTACTCTGGATAATTGCGCGCGGCCGCGTCACCTTAAAAGCAGGCATTAAAGCGTTCCGTCTTGGGACGGATATCCGTCCATTTGATTTGGAGATTCCGTCATTTGATTTGGAGTCGTGACGGATTTTAACCTGAGCCAATCAGAGGCGTCAAATATCCTCTACCGCGGCCGCACCAAACAGTCATTTGCGAGCAATCGGCAAATTCTCAGGCAAATGCAACCAACCAGAAGGCGAGATTGTTCTGAGTTTACAGCCCTTTCACCCGCCTCCGCTGTGCTCAGCACCAATGGGAAGCGCCCATTTTGAGACTCTCTAGCGTCTAGCTCTACTCGCGAGTAAACTTGACTCATCAACACCATGCGGCAACTTTTTACGAGACCGTAAGTTCATTTGACTTATTCTAGTCTAAAGAAACATATATATTACTATTGCTATTGATAAATCTAGGTAACGTGAATGCCACAAAACGAATGCCTTTTGTTAATCAGAACGTTATTTACGCGACAAGCAGTGTGTTGTTGTCGTTGTTGTTGTTGTTGGTGGTGTTTCGTGTGTGTGCTTGCGCCGCTCGCTTTCTGATAAATGTATGAATGTTGATAAATCTAGATAACGTTAATGCCACAAAACGAATGACTTTGTTAATCAGAACGTTATTTGCGGTATCAATTGTTTTTAAGCTCAATAAACGTCTTTCTCCCATTTGTCCGGGAGATCTCTGGGTAACAGTACTGTATATTTGCATATCATATATGTCACAAATGTAACATTACTATATACCTGTATGTCATGTATGTCACTATGAATTGAAAACGGGGGACCCTGATGTAAACAAGACTAACGTCTTTCTCTGGTCTGCATCCCCTTAACAATTGTGTGTATTGAGCTGTACTGTATTGTACCCATTCTGCAATCTGTTAAATATTGATTGATTGTTATTAACAGATTGCAGAATGGGTACAGTACAGCTCAATACACACAATTGTTAAGGGGATGCAGACCAGAGAAAGACTTTCGTCTTGTTTACATCAGGGTCCCCCATTTTCAGTTCATCATAACATATATGACACACATGACATACAGATAGACAATACTGCTACATCTATACATTTATGACATACCAGATTTACAAATACAGTAGCCTATTGTTTGTTTGTGATACAAAAATAGTCTAAAAAGAGTATATACATTTGACGAAGAAACTGTACATTGGAGGTGGTTGGGTGGGATGGGGGGGGGGTTGTAACTATACATTGGATTATCGACAAAACCTTACTTGGTCCCAAGAAGAGGGTCTCGTGTATTAAATAAAGTTTTCATTCATTCATTCACTCTGGATCTTGTAAATCCAGTAGCAATACACACAATTGTTAAGGGGATGTAGACCAGAGAAAGGCGTTTGTCTTGTTTACATCATCAGGGTCCCCCATTTTCAATTCATAGTGACATTTATGACATACACAACATACACATGACATCATGACATTTATGACATAGGGACATACATGCCTTACAGGTATATAGTAATAGTACTGTTACATTTGTCACATATACGATATGCAAATATACAGTACTGTTACCCAGAGATCCTAACAGTAAATATATACATATGATGAGGAGGAGACTGTACATTAGGAGGGGGTGAGTGAGTGGGTGGTAAATAAATATATACAAACGGTGGGGAGGAGACTGTCCATTGTTGTTGTGGCATAATTGCGAAACGTGTTTAGTCCCTTGTTTGTATGATAACAAGCCATTTAGTTCATGGTTCAAAGTGGGGAGGGGTGCTAGCTCGCCATCAATCAGAAGCTAGCCACAAGACTTGCATTCACGCTCTCCAGCACACAACAGTAGGGTCTCTATAGTCACAGTCAGGACAGTAGGCTCGCTCTACAAGTAGGCTCCCTTAAAACGCTAACGCTATTAAAAAAAAAATACAGTAGAGGTTAAAATAAGAATATGACTTGGCCAGAAAAAAAGTTCAGTCAGGAGATTTTTTTTTGCTTTAATCCCTGCCTTAAAAGGCATCAGGTCGAGTGCAGAAATGCAGATGTCAGAGAGAAAATGGCAAAGGTACGAGCGAATTTCTTCCACCCAGCGGAGCAGGAAATGCTAATGCGAACGTTTGAGGACTATAAACACATAATAATGTTGAAGTCCAACACTGCCACCGCTGGGAGGGCAAGGCAGAGTGCGTGGCAACACATTGCCGATAAGTTAAATGCGTAAGTGTTGGGCAAATGTATATTATTCATTATCACAACTTTCAGAATAAGTAGATACAAAAGCCAAAGCGTATTCATATAATTGATATGGATTAATAGATACGTATATGAGGATATGTATTAGGTCAGACATTCAATACATTGAAGCAGTGAAATGAAATTGCGTGTGATCCTCTCTATTCTTACATTATTCATGAGTCCACCTTAATCAATTCCTACAATAATGATATGCTATGGTGTACTACCAACACTGTGATCCTCTCTATTCTTACATTATTCATGAGTCCACCTTAATCAATTCCTACAATAATGATATGCTATGGTGTACTACCAACACTGTCATATCATTATGAGTGCTTTCAACCCCCATGTATAGAAACAACCCAGAGTCCAAAAGGACATGGGAGCAAGTGAAAACTAAACACAAGAACATCATTCAGAATGGTGAGTGAATTAATACAATTTGTGCCATGGTATTGTATTGAACAGCTTGTCAATGTCGAATGATCCTTCATATTTCAGCAAACAAAAAGAGGGCCGACATGGCCAAGACGGGGGGAGGACCGAAGACTCCTGACTTTACTCCTGTGGAGGAGCTGGCCCTCCAGCACAACAGGGGAAGACCCATTATGGAGGGCATAGCTGGGGGCAGCTCCTCCGGAGAGGGGAGTAATCCTAGGAGCCCTCATCCCAAAGGTATAGGTGCACTTCATTCTATGAGTTTCTTTCATGATTATTAATTTAGTTAACCATCGTCACATTTTGCAGTGTCTGGACCTGCTGCTGGAGTCCCGGTTGGAGAGGAGACCACTGATGTAAGTTGATATTGCTGCATCATTGTGTAATGGTTCTATTTTAGCAATCAAAAAATCAATAATCAGAAGATCATTGAAAAATATCCCAAACCATTGCAATATTATCTACTGAATTATGTCTGTGTTTTTGGTAAATAATGTAATGTAAAAAGGGTATATAGCAATTATAAGCCTCTGCTTCAGCCTACACGTTGTCGGTCATTTTCACTCTTTCATAAAAGGTTCTACTACTTTGCTTTGTAAAATACCGAAATAAAACCATCAATACATGTTCATTGTGTGTGTCCTTTAAAAAACCAAAGACAATTCTCCAAAGTTCCTAATAATTCCTAATTCACTAACCAAAGACAATTCTCCAAAGTTCCTAATAATTCCTAATTCACTAACGGACGGACAGTCCAGACGATGACGAGGACACGTTGTATAGCGGCAACATGCCGGTGCCGCTTCCTGGTGTAGACGGGGAGTGAATCCATACCCGCTCAACGTTCAAAGAAATAGTCTTCCACACATTAAGCTCCGTTATCAGACACCGATGTGGTGATCCGATTTAATTAGAATAGGTAGGTTACATGGGAGGGTTGATCAAAGCGATCCTAAGCGTCATATAACCTGGTCTAATTGCTTAAAGTGTTTCCTAAATAAGACTAATCTAAAACCGTTTCCGAAGGCGTCCTGAAGCGCTGAAGCGTTAAGAAAATCATATGCCTTCCCCGTCGGCTACCAACCCAACAGCTGATTCCTATCACCTATTTAATGATCTCCGCCGCGCCGTGGGCTGATCCACCCACAGGTGCAGAGTGATCCACCCACAGTACAACAGAGTCCACCAAACTGGCTACACAGATAAATCATAACATTCCCATAAATAGTAACCTTCTATTGGTAATAATAATAATAATGATAATAATAATAATAATAATAATAATCAATAACAAAAACACTCATTCGGCCTTTACACCGGCCCCTAATTGTGTTTACACAATTACAAAATAAATAACATGGCCAGGTGAGTGTTCATTTACGGCTGGCAATCCTCCTTTTGGCTCCAGTAGTAGGCACTGGCTGAACCTTTGTCATTTGGAAAGGCTTCCTGGATCCGTCCGAGCGGCCAGGGTTCCTGGGCGCTGTGTAGTCCACTATAATGGTTAAGGCACAGTCCTTACCGGCCTCATTATCTTCACCAAGCCTCACCTTTCTCTCTTTAACCTGTGTGGCTGATGCTTCTGCTCGTGTTTGCCATCCAGAGGCTGCCGTCTTGAGGGCTTGGGGCAGCTCTGTCATGGCTCATGTAGTCCACCATAATGGATATGATGATGTTCATTCAGAGTCCATATTCTGGTCTTCTGGACATTCCATGTTACAAAATAATAAATCTTCATAGCGATGATTAATTCATAACTTAAAAAGAGTCCATAATAAACTTAAATGTCTTAATGATGCATATTCCTTGGTCTTAATTGGGTATTATTGTCGTGTGATCAATACACCAATGCATCATGTTCACATTCTTGTGTTTTTGTTTCCTTTTCTCAAAGTCAAGACCTTGTCAGGACCTTGGTCAGCCTCCCCTTTACCCTACCAAAGTGGGGGCTGAAAGGGGGGGGGCTTGAGAGTCCACAATCCACCTCACTCCAGAGTTTGCCATGGTGGTGCCTTGGAATGATGATGTGAATCAAGCACCACTCATGTCGTCTTCTCTTTCTTCTTTTATGATACACCTTGTACCAGACATGGCTATCTTCTTTGTTCTCTGTGCTGTTAGATATGCCAGTCTTCTCTTTGCACTTAGATCTTTTAGTCTTTTCTTTGCTCCTAGATCTTCCAGAGTTGTCTCTGCTCTGAGATCTTCCAGACTTGTTTTTTCTTTTAGATCCTCCAGAGTTGTCTCTGCTCTGAGATCTTCCAGACTTGTCTTTTCTCTCCTCCACTACTCCTCTCTTGTTCTTAGTCTTCTTGGGCTTGATGTCCTCTTCTTCATCCCGTTTACTTTTCTTGACCTTGTTTTTAGTCTTTATTTTCTTAGGTTTGAAGTCGATTCCTGTCACGTCATCTCGCTCCCTCTTCAGAGACTTCTGGTGTTTAGGAGAGTGGTAGGGGTCCTCTTCATGCTCAGACTTCATATTCTTACGTGAACTGTTCTCTTCCAATACAGAACTGTTCTTCCTTCTTAATCTTGCCGTCTGGTGACTTCACTTTCTCCTTCTTTCTCTTGTTCTTGTACTTGTCCTTGTCCTTCCGTTTATCCGTGCCGTCATCTTTGCGCTCTGCATCCTTCATGAGCTTATTTTGCAGGTGCGTGGAAACCTGAGCCACCTGTGGCTTGTTGGCGGCTGTCTGCTGCTGTTTCAGCTGTTGTCTTTGTTTGCCGTCAAGGGACTTCACTTTCTCCTCTGGCTTCTTCTTCAGCTGAGCCTGGCTGGCTGCAGACTTCGGGGTTGGTGCCATCTGGACTTGGTTCTGTTGCTGGTTCTGCTGAGCCTGGAGGGGGGAACTGTACATTGGATTATCGACGAAACCGAAACAAGTAGGCTCCCTTAACACTTTCAGCGCCACGCCTGGTTTTCCGTTTTACCGCTTGAATGCCACCATCGGCGCAAATGTTAACGTTAATATCGCCTAATTTATGGCTATGTGTCTAATCTGCCATCGCATTATCAAAGACTATTTTCCAGTCAGTGCTGTGAAGGCAGATTGTTTTTTTTATCGCGTCGTTGCGGTTTCAGAGCAGTTAGAAAAGCCCCCGTTTTGATATAAAAAAACAGCTCATTCTGGAGCATTCTATGAAAATCGTCTTAGTGGAATATTCCACAACGTTGATATTCGTCGGCCTTTTTATGAATAGTTTTCAAATAAACGCTAGATGATCAATATTATACGTGCACGCACGCACATTACGGCCGCGCACTGATAATCGCTCCGTTGATTTCCTCACAGACTTTTACAGTGAAACCGAAAGAAGACATTTCACAAAACAACTTATAACTTCATCAAACTTACTCTGATTATCCTACCACTGATAACATAGAGTCCTTACCTGACATCAGATGGTATCCAACTGGTATATTCCAATTCCTGATCACCATTCGAAAAAATCGATACGTGTATGGATCCAACGCGATACAGTAGAACTCCATGATCCGCGGGGATCTGAGGCTCCAGAATGAACTCTAGTAACCCCGGCTGGATCAGTGAACTGGAAAATGTGGAGTACCGGATTTTTTTCCCCACCATTTTCATTGAGTCCATTCCAAAATCACTTATGTCATCTGGGAGACGACAGGGGGCGCTTTTTTCCACAGTGATCGCTGGCTATACTCGGGTAGGCTCGGGTGATGCAATAATTTTTCAGATCGCAAAAAAAAAAAAAAAAACTGAGAAATCTTGAGTGGCACGCAACCACCTATAAAAAAAACCAGAGAAATCTCGTGAGTGGCACTGAAAGAGTTAAAACGCCAACGCTATTAAGAAGAAATACAGTGGAGGTTAAAATAAGAATATGACTGCCTGAAAAAAAGCAGTCAGGAGATTTTTTGCTTTAATCCCTGGGTGGACGGAGCCCGGCCACTTGGCCTCAACATTGGTGATGAGGCAGGTGGAGTCACGGATCATCTAAGATGAATTGCGGTCAAGTCATATATTGTACAGTACCATACAGCAGGCAATTGCAAGGTCCATGATGACCCCTATGTTAAAACAAATATGATTGTTTTTATAGCAATGTAATTTGAGGGGAATTGTCATGAGTAGGCCTACCTGCACATTAATGCTGTGAAAGCCTTTTCGATTCACAAAATCACCCTCGTTTGGGCCAGAGGGTGCTTTGAGTTTGATGTGCGTGCAGTCCACTGCGCCAATGACATTTGGAAACTCTGCATAATAATAATGAGCTCCGTAAGGAATAGTGATATATAAATGCACTTTAATTAAATGGTGGAATATTGAATAACTCAATTACCCGCAATTCCATAGAAGCCCTCTTTGATTACATTCACTTGGACACGGCCAGGGAATGTAATGTAGTTATCCATGAACTTCTTCAAGGCCAAATATACTTTGCGAACAGCACGGCATGCAGCGGCTTTGCTGAGCATCGCCTACGGTGTACAGAAAGGTACCACTGGCAAAGAAACGCAAGGCAATGCTGAGGGTCTGGGTGACACTCAACGCTCTGCTGCGGCGTGTTTGATTAACAAGGTATGGCCCGAGAAGGTCTTGGAGGTAAATGATTCCTTGTCTGCTAAATCTATAGCGCTCGTACAGGAACTCATTAGTATGAGCTAACGGATCTTGGCGATCCCTAAGCACTCTCTCTCTATGAAATGCTAATCGGACTATGATTGCTTCTTCGTCAATCGGATCTCTGAGGAAGGGACAGTCGCATGCCATTATTTGCGAAGGTGTGGCCACAATCCACGCATAACGTTTCAATTTATGCTTGAATGAAACAAAATCCAGGCGCTCCTCTCCTTCCTCGCTCCTCATCCACAGCGGAGAATATGAAAGGAATCGGAGCCAAACGAGCGATAGGTTTCAATCATTAAGGATATCCCCGCGGGATTCACATTTGCAATGCTGCGCGTTGTTAAAATAACCACATAATGTGTACATCGCACCTAGCGAGCGCCACGGTATATATAACGTGCATTATTTAGGACAAAGTGAATTTAGTATCAGCATTTTGGGTCTATTTTACATTTCAAAAGCCCCCTCTGGAAGAATGAAGCACAAAAACGTATTCAGAATGGTATAATGCAGATCCTAGACTGAGAATCATTTCAGGAAGCGAGCTGTCATTTCTTTGCGGGGGCGTGGCCATGGTTCATCCAGCTAACTGAACTTAAGCCTGCTCTCGACCAGGCTCAAACTTTCTGATCTGTTGTCATGGTGATTTGGACAATCGAGTGTCTGGGGAACAGAAAGGTCCGGCTTAAGTCAGGCTATACTGGAAATTATCCGGCTAACTCAGTTAGCCAGGTACAGGGAACGGGGCCCAGTTAGTTTCTCTACCTTTCTGTGAACGTGTAGCAAAAAACGGCATTGCATTCTGATGAAAAATGGCGGAGAAAATTCAATTATAAAAAAGTAACTGTACTTGCAGTAGATTTCATTCACGGTTTGTGCTGCATGCCTGGTGATACTAAATCCAGATTGAACTCTGCCATTGGAAAGAGGCGATTTGGCCCGATCCATAGATGTGCGACATGGCCATAATAAGGTAATTTATAGGCCTGATGTTCTATGTTCTATAATCATATTTCAAATAGCATGTGTCCGGATGGCAGAATTCAGTACTGTATCTACAAAACCTTCTGTTTAAACATCTTCCCTTTATTAATTTGCTTAGATTGTATGTACACGTGATCTCAAGAAGGTGCTGAACGAGCTCAGTGGCAGTTTTTCCTTCCTGTTCATTTTTAGCATGGTGTTATTCACCGTCAAAGATGGGGGGGGGGGGGTCGTCCATTTACTTGGGTATGTATTTTTAGGCAGATTTTCAGAAAATAGGGCTCAAGAGTAGGGATGGGAATTGATAGGATTTTATCGATACAATTCCATTATCGATTCCTGATCAATTTATAATTTTAAATTGGAAATGCAACAGAACTAAGCTGGTTAGAATAACAACATGCAACTTGACATTTCTGATTGTCATTTATTGTTGAGCCCCCATGTCAGAAAAATACAAAAACTGTAAAAAATAAAACATTAACTATAGCCTACACTTAAATAGAATGGTAATGTATTTGAGATTCTCTTCAAATGTATTTATTTTTTTATTCTTAAACTAATTTAATCTATTGAATAACGACCTGTTGAATGTAACTACAGTTCAATATCTTAAACAAATTTAATCTATTGAACCGTAGTTGCATTCAACAGGTCGTTATTCCTCTGACTCCTCTGTCTCTGGTCTTTCAGAGACGCACACACACACACACACACACACACAGAGCTCCCTCCCCGGTCCCCTGTCCTGTAAGGTATTGGCTTGTGTTGCTACACGGACATGTTTGTATGTTGCACGGTACTTCCTGGCTTACCGACTAGTAAACAAACAGTCAACGTGATCATCACACGCTCTCCGTCTCTTATTATATGTGAACTAAAGAGTACAAGGTTTACACAACAGCCCCCACCCCCTTTTTTATTGTATTTGGTCTGTACTACCTGCTGTCAGCTGTTTATCCCTCTCTGTGAGCTTGATTAGCTAGCGTTAGCTCCGCGGCTAATCTTAGGCTACGCTGAATTAAATCAATGACTAGGTTCTAAAACATTGGAGTAGTTTTCACTGCAGATAGAAACAGCCAAACATTCTGGTTTCCTTCCCATCCATCTTCATTCAGGCTGACCAGCTGTGAACTCTCAGAGATCCTGTCAAGCTCTGGCCTCAGTTCTCAGCTCTACCTCCTCCAGTCTGAGAGAGCTGCGCCTGAGTTTCAACTTCCTGCAGGGTTCAGGAGTGGAGCTGAAGAGTGTAAACTGGAGACTCTCGGGTCAGTATTATTTTGAGACTCATTTTACTCAAAGAAATTTTAACAATGTAGAATTGTAAAAAGAAAATTTATGTATATTTATATATATGAAATGATTTGTAAACCCAAAGCTTATAGGTGTATCAACTACATTACAAGGTTCACTCTGTCATTTCCATATTGTGAACTGTTGCCAGAGAGCTGATTACCAGAGCTGAGGCTGTGTAGCATCACCCTTGTGCGTTTATGTTTACCCCTAATATTGATTTCAATGGAAAAAAAAAAGATTATTGGGGAGAGGGTTGTGTGCGAGTTTAAAATAACTCGAAGATAAAATACAGTGGCTGATTTGGTAAAGCCACTACTGCGAATTTAACCCCGGTCTTCTGCGTGACAGGCGGGGATACTCACCACTATACTAACTAGGAGGTCCAGGTGCAACCAGGAGGAGGAGAACGAGGAGGATCTCCCTGCAGCCTTTTCCTCAGGTCAGTCTTTTACATTAAGCACCCCCCACAGCCCAAATGAAATGATAAAAAAATATATATTTATTTATTATTTTTTTAATAGTCTAGTTCATAGCAGAGGCGGTCCTAATTCAGCAGCATATAAGGGAAACACTAAATAATAGGCAAAAATTGGACATTAGAAATAAAATTGCTTATTTTTACCTTTACACACATAAGCATGAGTTTAGATCCCTCTAATGAAGGAAAACACATTATATCTCGATCCTTTTTGTACACTGACCTCTAACTAATGAGTAATGTCCTGTGTCTTGCAGAGCGAAAAGAGTACTCTCGGGCCGTTGGGTTGAGCAATCGCCATAGGTCATTTACACCTGTATTCTTGGCCCAATCCTTTAGTGCATTAGATGCATGTTTCTGATCATTGGAAATGGTGGGATTAGATTTATCCATCAAGGGATCCCAAATGGCATTAAAATCCGCGGCAATTATAAATGAATACTCAGGAAGGTCCAACATTGCTCTATAGTGATTGTAGCGTAGAAGTTAGCGTTGTAAAGATTTGGGGCATAAGCCGCTACCAACGCGATGAGGTGGGGGGGGGACCTGCCGCGCCACACGGGAGAGGGGAGGAAGGGAGGCCCCCCACACAAGCTGCCGCAGGGGGAGAAAAAAACGAAAGGAAGAGACGGCCTGTCTTTTTTTTCTCTCTCTATCTCTCTCTGTCTACCAGTCACAGACTGTGTGGACTGACTGTCACTCAAAGTGCCAATGGGCGGAGCCAGGCCATAACAGCCTGAAATCTTGAAGCTGGAAAATGATTGTTTTGAGTACTTTATAAAACAATGCATTAAAAAAAAAAAATACTTACAGATGTCTTCAATAGACTAACATGAATTGTGTAAAGTTGCCCAAATAGTGCTAGGAATAGCAGTACATGTCTCCTTTAAAAGAGCCACATCAACCCATTTGCTTTTCATCAGTGTAAGCACGCTTTTGCGTTTATGTTTGTTTAGTCCCCCAGTATTCCAAATCATTATATTCAAACTAGCCATAATCTAAACATGTTGCTGTATTCTTGTGTATAATTCGTCTGGAGTACCAATTCACAATAGATATATATCCAATTATTGAGGTCCTGTTGAGAGCCGAGCTTGAAAACACATATAAACCCATACATATAATCCCCTATTCCCTTCCCCTCCCTCCTTTACACGACCAGTCAGCCCAGAATGAG
Organism: Notolepis coatsorum; assembly: GCF_963971535.1. Taxonomy (NCBI): domain Eukaryota; kingdom Metazoa; phylum Chordata; class Actinopteri; order Aulopiformes; family Paralepididae; genus Notolepis; species Notolepis coatsorum. Next base: position 8,767,230 of record NC_140182.1, read on the forward strand.
CCATTTATCCTTAACTTTCCTATGCAAATTGCCATAGGATCTAAAACTCTTAATTCTACCTTAATAGAATGTCAACCGTGGCTTAGCCACTCTCCCGTTAAAATAATAAAATAAAATAAAAAATATGCCTTAAATATCATAGTATATTCACTTAAACCGTATACGAATATGTATAAGTTAAAACACACCGAAGAATTTAAAGAGATGTATAAAACTAAATTAGAGAAATCTCAGAGTAGAGAACATTTGCTTAAATCTTAAAATAACTTTGCCAAGCTTAAAGGAAAACTCCAACATTTTGGGAAATTAGCTTATTTAACATCTTCCCTGGAGTTAGACAAGAAGATGCATACCTTTTTTGTCTCTGTGCATGCATTAGGCTTAGGGAACAGTCGCTCTGTTAGCGTAGCTTAGCTTCATCACTGGAAGTGGGGCAGAGTTGGAGCCTGACGTTCCCTACAGTCACGAAATACACTCCAAATACAACTCCAAAATGTTCCTGTAAACATGTTGTGACCTCTGTATTTACCACGTGGGGAAAAAAAATAATTGAATTAGACAATTACGTTTTCTAAGCAAATATACTCTGACATTTTTTTTGCCTAAGCACTCGTCTCTGGGCGCAGTCAGTGATTTCTACGTGAAGCCGTGTTTGTTGACATTCTCATTCATTCAAAGGATCCGAACCGATTGAAGTTTATGGATACCATGACTTAAAATCCTCTTACCTTGACGATTAAAAGCCTCCCCAATTTAGAAAACAGTATTCCAATGGCTGGTCTTCATAGGCTGCTAGCTAACGGAGCTAACCAACAAACACAGAACCTGGCGGACACTAAAGTAAATAACGAGAGCAATGACTTCCTTTCTGGGGGGTTTCAAAATAAAAGAGCGACGTCTATAGCAGCGGAATACGTTTATTTTGTACATTATCTAACGTTAACACGAACCTAAACTAACGTTACAACTAACCTAAAGTTAGTTTAGGTTAACGTTAGACCCACAGTCGAACCAGGATCTGGAGGGCGTCCTGAGGTTTACTCTTTAATAAATGGCTAAATGAATAAATTGTCTCTTTGTTCATAGGAAGTGACCCCAGCGGCGCAAAACAAAGAGCATGGGCTTCCCTCGCCGATGAGCTCGTCTGCAACTAATTGGAAAGCGCTTTGGATAAAAGCCGCTATATACCGGTAGTTCCCGGATATGAAGGTCCGCAACGAAATTGGAAAGCGCTTTGGATAAAAGCTGCTATAAAGTTCCCGGATATGAAGGTCCGCAACGAAATACATGCCATCATACAGAGTTATGGTTAGACTATAGTATGAGGTAGGTCTGTTTGTATCTTCATCAGCCCCTTTAAAGGATCTCTCCAACATTTTGGGAAATTTGCTTATTTAACATCTTCCCTGGAGTTAGACAAGAAGATGCATACCTTTTTCGCCTCTGCATGCAGTAGGCTTAGGGAACCCCTGGACCGTTAGCCTAGCTTAGCTTCATCACCCCGGCGCCTCCGTCAGCCTGTCGTCTGGGTTCCACCCACAGTCGAACCAGGATCTGGAGGGCGTCCTGAGGTTTACTCTTTAATAAATGAATAAATTGTCCGTTTCTTTGTTCATAGGCCGCAGGTGGCCTCAAGCGCAGAGCGTGGGCAAGCCTCTGCGACGAGGCCATCCGTCCTGATCCTGATCCAGCTGCTGATGGCCCTGGAGAGAGAGGCCGGTCTGCCCACCAGAGACCTCTTCGACTGGGTCTCTGGCACCAGCACGGGGGGAATCCTGGCCCTAGCTATAGGCCACGGTAAGGTGTGCCTGTTTCTCTCAGTCTACCATACCAAGGTATCTGCAAGGTATTAAAATCTTAAATGTATTGAATTCTTAATTCAATCTAAGGCCATAAAAGATATTAAAAAGTCTTACATTTTATTTGCACAAGTCGGGAGATTAAATAATATTTAATATGTTAAAAAAAAAAAACTTTTTATAAATAAATAAAATTAAAAAAAAATTGCGGGGCTACCGGGAGTTCAGAGCGTCTGCCAAAAGCTTGTATGGAATGTGCAAGAATTGAAATGGCAGGGCAAGGTCAGCCGCCAGTTCAGTGTTGCTATGTGAATGAATGAATGAAAGATTAAAGAAAGTATAAAAAAAACTAAAATATATCTGTTCATTTGACATATACAGCGTTGCGTTGTTATTATGGGCTGAGCCGCCACGCAGGATAATGACGCCGCGCGCACGCGCGCACACGCACACGCGGCCCCGCGCGCATGCGCATATGTTCCCTCGCGCACAATAATACACTTTGTTTGTATAGCCTTTCATACAGAAACTGCAGCTCAAAGTGCTTCACAACAGAATTAAGACAGGCATAAAATGAGCACATAAAGTGCAGACATATAAAATCAGTTTTTCACATTAGGATCTAACATCCCAACAGGCAACCTTGTTTATGGTTTGATTCAGTTTTAATATAAATAATAAAAATAAAGAGAAGATTAATTAATTATCTACTCAGTCCCGAAGTTTGTGATGTAGATATGGAATGTCCCGGGTTGCTGCTGTTTGCAGAGTGTGTTGTTGTCCGGGGGTGAGTGGTGGTGGGTGGGGGGGTTGAATCAAAACAGTTGTCAATTCGGAATTGACGGCTGTTTTGATTTGGCCCTTCGTTCGCCGTCGTTCACCTTTGGACGGCGGTGCACTCTGTGGGCAGCGGCAACTTGGGACGTTCCATATTTACATCACAAAGAGTCCCAGACTGGTTGAAGACACCAGCCTATAGCGGCTATTGTTATGATAATGCGAGGTAGCGCCGCAGGTAAACACAACGATCCGAGCCGAGCGCAGCGCGTTCTCGCGAGCGCGTGCATGTGCGTGCACGCGCTTCTGCTCAAATCTTTAATACTCAGTGAGGTACCACTGAGTGGTACCCCGTGCCATGAACAACGCATGCCTGGACATATATGTATACAAAAGATAATGATAAAAAAAAAAAAGTCTGCCGTGGACGGCGAACAAGTCTATAGGCTGTGACGTACAGGCATTAGAGACAGCTCTGCGTAGGACTGTGGCTTCTGGCTGTGACGTACAGGCATTAGAGACAGCTCTGCGTAGGACTGTGGCTTCTGGCTGTGACGTACAGGCATTAGAGACAGCTCTGCGTAGGACTGTGGCTTCTGGCTGTGACGTACAGGCATTAGAGACAGCTCTGCGTAGGACTGTGGCTTCTGATATCGGTTCTTCTCAGGATGGACTGAAGGGACGAATCAGACCGGCTTCTTTTAGAAATGTGGACTGTCCCTTTTTAGGATTAGAATGAAAGCCGTGCGTCTCGCGTCCCGTTTGTAGGTATACCCATGCGCTAAATACGCGGTCTGTACTTCAGGATGAAGGAGCAGGTCTTTAAGGGGTCGCGACCCTACGAGTCGGCCCCGCTGAGGACTTCCTGGAGGAGTTCGGAGAGAACACCAAAATGGCAGAGCTCGTCCACCCCAGGTAACCATGGCAACCGGGCACCACCCATCAGGTCCTTGTTCTTGCCGAGGAAACTATAAAAGAAGGAAGGGTCATCACGTCAGAATACCAGCGCTCTATGCTTTGCTTGGTGCCAGACTTTGGTGCCAGTTCTATTGAAGCCAGCTATGTGAGGAAATGTCAACCAATATATCAAATGTTAGCTAGTTAAGAATGCAACAGATCGTCGATGATTCTGACAATCTGAGGTAATATAACCTGTTTAAATGAGATGGCTGATCCCATTCAACTCAATGTCGGCCGAACTGAACGTTTCCACATTACACGTGATGACCCTTCCTTCTTTTAGAGTTTCCTTGGTTCTCGTTTGTCAAAAGAAAGGGCACTATGCATCAAACATACGTTTATATTTCATTTCAAACCTTTATTTCAACTCGTAAGACACTGAGGTTACCCTCATTTACAGTGACGACGAGCTTAGAAAAGACATAGTTTATCAGCAATGTCATACATATAGGCACAATAAATAAGAATAAACAATAAAAAAATCTGCCAAGACTGTTACAAGTCACAGTGGTCAAAGATCATACTTTTAGATGCAGCAAAAGAAGGAAGACAGTCGCTCGGGAGGTAGAGCAGTCGTCTAGTAATCCGGAGGTTCGCAGTTCGGTTCCCACTCCTCCCGGGCAGCGTGTCGAAGTGTCCTTGAGCAAGACACTTAACCCCTAATTGCTCCCGATGAGCAGGTTGGCACCTTGCATGGTGTGAATGTGTGAGTGAATGGGTCAAATGTGAGGAACAAATTGTAAAGCGCTTTGGATAAAAGCACTATATAAATGCAGCCGTTTACCATTTATATAGCACTTTGATATGTTTGCATTTTCCCATTTTGTGTGTGTGTCTTGACCAGGGTAATGGTGACCAGCGTTGTGGCAGAGAGACTCCCAGGGGAGCTGGTCCTGTTCAAACAGTTTGAACAAAAAAAAAACATCTAAGTGGACTTAAAGGAAAACTCCAACATTTTGGGAAATTAGCTTATTTAACATCTTCCCTGGAGTTAGACAAGAAGATGCATACCTTTTTTGTCTCTGTGCGTGCATTTAGCTTAGGGAACAGTCGCTCTGTTAGCGTAGCTTAGCTTCATCACTGGAAGTGGGGGAGGGTTTGAGCCTGACGTTCCCTACAGTCACGAAATACACTCCAAATACAACTCCAAAACGTTCCTGTAAACATGTTGTGACCTATGTATTTACCACATTTCCCAAAAAATAGTTCAGAGTATATCTGCTTAGAAAACATAATTGTCGAATTCAATTATTTTTAATTTCTCCATGTGGTAAATACATAGGTCACAACATGTTTACAGGAACGTTTTGGAGTTGTATTTGGAGTGTATTTCGTGACTGTAGGGCACTGTAGGGAACGTCTGGCTCAAACCCTCCCCCACTTCCAGTGATGAAGCTAAGCTACGCTAACAGAGCGACTGTTCCCTAAGCTAAATGCACGCACAGAGACAAAAAAGGTATGCATCTTCTTGTCTAACTACAGGGAAGATGTTAAATAAGCTAATTTCCCAAAATGTTGGAGTTTTCCTTTAAGCGGTTCATCCGAAGGCTTGATATATTGATTTGAATTGAGTAAAATATCAGCGTTCTCCCCTCAGGTGAAGCCTTTGATCTGGATCGAGTCCGTCATTGTGAAGCACTCCCACGGTCGAATAAAGTACACGAGATAAAGGTCGGTCACTCGCTCCTTCTGCTACATTCATTGCACACACACACCCACATGCACACACTCACTTTATAAACATCCATTCACTTTAGACATTTTAAACACCACCATATTTTATCTATTGTATCCATTTATTACTAAAAAGATTTGCACCACATCTCTACCTCATTTTAGAAATGTGCTTGCATTTTGTACTTTAGTTTTAGTATATTGTTTGGTCTTTATTCTTTTTTTTTTTTTTTTTTATCCACTTTTCTCCCATTTTCTATATTTCTTCCATCCCAATTTCGTATCATCCAATTCAACCCTCCCCTGTCACGAACGCTGTTTCTTGCCTCCCACAAGCCGGCTGCAATGTGGACTAAGTCATACATAGCACAAGTCCCCTCCGGTACTTGAGGTAACGGCAGTCGCATCTTTTCACCTGCGCAGCTCGATCTCTCAGTGGCGAGGAGTAACGCATGGGAGGCTCACGCTGCCCCCGACACTTCCTGATTCTACTGCGCAGGCGCACCAACCGACCTGTAGGAGTCGCTGTCCACAACGCCCGATCCCCACCCATCAGTTTCCCACCCCCTAATACGGCCAATGTGTATTAGTACGGACGACCAGCTAAACTGAAAGCAAATGTGGAGCTCTGGGCTCGAACAGGCGAGCCCAGCGTCTCCAGATTTCGTGGAGAGCGCCTTGCCCACTACGCCACGTAGCCGCCCTTGGTCTTTATTCTTTTTATACTTTTTTCACTGTATGAAGCACAAGCTCAGGAGGCTCATACAGAACCAAGCATTTCACTGTAATGTACATGTACCTCATATGTGACAAAAACAAAACATGAATCTTAACACTTTGGGTGCCGGGAGCCGTCTTTAGACGTCTTTGCTGGCCATGCTAAAGTTGCCGGGGGACGCTGTACGTCGTCTTTATATCAATATTTCAAAAATCTGCGATCGGATTCATAATGTCCCTCCGCTGGCCTGATATCCACCAGCAGGACCCACTGAGCTCTCTGGCGGTTCAGGAGCGCCATCTGGTGGCCGATCGGCGCAAGCGCTTAACAGGAAGCGCACTAGAGGTTTTGCTAGACGTCCGTATTGCTTCCGGCCACTCGGTACATGTCCCGTGACTCTAGCTCGTCACTCTACATAGCGATCGATTGCCAATAACTCGATAAACAACATGATTTGGACGTATATACCATTATACAAGCTGGAGATGGACCGGGTAATAATATATCCCATAATGATAAAATGTCTACTCGACGATGATCGCCCAACGGCGCGCGGAGACTGGGGTGAGTTTCAGCGTGTAACGTTACCGTCTTCGATAATAACTGATATTATCAACATTTGACCCACATTAGATGATTGGTATAACGCTGCCCACGGAATTATAAACGCCCCCTCGCCCATCCGGTCAACATCAGATGACGTGTAGTAACTTCTAGAAGTACGTCTAGTTGGAATTTTTTATATCGCGCTGATTGCCATCAAACTGTATTTCATCATCAATATAATGCATTTGGGGCTATATATCACGTTCTGGAGAAAGCTGCAGAAAGAGATGAAAACATACTTATACATTAGATCATACTTTACTATGAATATGTGAATGAAAAAGTTTAACGTTGCTACACAATGAACAATACATATAGGACTTTGAATGGGCCCTAATAATGGCAATGTAGCAATAGAATTTAAAAAGTTATAGCCCTGCAAAGAAGGGGACTTTCTCCATAGACAAATAGCGCTGGCAATCTATGGTATATCATTAATTTAACCTTAGGCAACCAAAGTGTTAAACTTCTCCCGTTGTCGGTCGCCATGCCAGCCAGCAGAATTCAAGTGTCATAGCAGCATGGGGGAGGGGGGAGGGGAGGGACACGTATGGGCCACGGTGAGAGTAGAAAGATGTAAATATAGGCAATACAATTTTATCTGAATATAAAAATATGAGAAAAAATTAACCGTGTAAACAATATAATTAAGATCTGATATTCCTTTAGGGAAATTCAGGCAGCCTGGGGGGGGGGGGGGGGGGTACAGGTAGTATAAGACATGGTACAGGTGACATAATTATAGTACAGTGGAGAAGTGAAAAAAAAATGTAATAAAAAAGCAGTGTAAACAAATCAATATAATTAACTCTGGACATGTGCATATGGGCAACAAGGTGCGAGATGATGGTATGTATGCCCTCTCAGGGTGTCCGCGGATCCTTAAAAAGTCTTAAATGTGTTTATCAACTATTAAGGCCTTAATTTGTCTTAAAATGTCTTAAATCCATCTGTCAGAGGTCTTAAAAAATGCCATAGACAGGAAAGATAAAATGCCATGGACAGGAAAGATAAAATGCCATGGACAGGAAAGATAAAATGCCATGGACAGGAAAGATAAAATGCCATGGACAGGAAAGATAAAATACCATGGCATCTTGTGTTTCATTATGAAATCTGGGGAAAACGGTTAACGGGAGATAAAGTCTGACTTTTATTTGTTCACCAGAATGGGGTGTTTCTTTTCGGCGTTCGCCAGAATGGCCCCTGCAGCCTCCACCTCACTTCGACAGGTACAGTAGGACTACCGGCAACTTGTCATGTATGTTGTGCATGTCATGAATGTCACTATGAATTGAAAATGGGGGACCCTGATGTAAACGAGACAAACGTCTTTCTCTGGTCTGCATCCCCTTAACAATTGTGTGTATTGAGCCGTACTGTATTGTACCCATTCTGCAATCTGTTAAATATTGATTGATTGTTATACAGGGTGTCCGCGGATCCTTAAAAAGTCTTAAAAGGTCTTAAATTTGTTTATCAATAATTAAGGCCTTAGTTTGTCTTAAAATGTCTTAAATCCATTTTCAGAGGTCTTAAAAATGCCATAGAAAGGAAAGATAAAATGCCATGTCATCTTATGTTTTATTATGAAATCTGGGGGAAAACCGTTAACGGGAGATAAAGTTTGACTTTTCATTGACCGTGTTGTAGAATCACGCAGACCGGAATGGGGCGGAACCAACACAACTCCTTGTGTAATGTGTTGGCCGGGGAAGCAAGGCGAAGCGATAACGCTAACGTTACGTTTAGTTTAGTTTAGCATTTGCACTCGTTAATATGGGAAAGTGCCAATTTAACGAGAACTGGCTTGACAATCCACTGTTTGCGCGATGGTTGGTCCCAGTCAAAGACCATTACAAGCCCTGCTGCAACAAAAAAAAAGAGCAGTCGCGTCGCACATGCTGAGCGCTCTGCAAAAACCGCCTGCAAACTACTATGCCCTCCACACCAGCTGCGCCATCTCAGGTAGGACTATAACATCTGCACCAACAGAAGTCCGGATAACATTCGGCTCCACGCCAAAGCTTGAAGCTGAGGTCTTAACTTGAAAATAATCTATTCACGGATGTAAACAAGGACACGTTTGTGTTTATGTTCAATGAGAGCTTCACCCACTATGTATTTTTTCCTCCCACCCACCCCCTCCTAATGACGTACAGTATCCTCCCATGTATGTTAGGATCTATGGGTAACAGTACTGTATATTTGCATATCGTATATGTCACAAATGTAACGGTACAGTACTATATACCTGTATGTCCCTATGCCATAAATGTCATGTATGTTGAGTATGTCATAAATGTCACTATTAATAGAAACTGGGGGACCCTGATGTAAACAAGACAAACGTCTTTCTCTGGTCTGCATCCCCTTAACAATTGTGTGTATTGAGCCGTACTGTATTGTACCCATTCTGCAATCTGTTAAACAAAGTATTCATTCATTCAACCAAAACCACAAAAACAAAACAACTGGATGAATGAATGAACTTTATTTAACAGATTGCAGAATGGGTACAATACAGTACGGCTCAATACACACAATTGTTAAGGGGATGCAGACCAGAGAAAGACGTGTGTCTTGTTTACATCAGGGTCCCCCATTTTCAATTATAGTGACATGACATTTATGACATACTCAACATACATGACATCATGACATTTATGGCATAGGGACATACAGGTATACTATATAGTACTGTAGTGTTACAATTGTGACATATACGATATGCAAATATACAGTACTGTTACCCAGAGATCCTAACAGAAAATATATACATATGATGGGGAGGAGACTGTACATTAGGATGGGGGGGGTTTGGAAATTTACGGTGCCCAGTTTCTAATTGCAGCCTCCCGTAGGTGCTCTTTAAGAGCGGTTTTGAATGTGGGCAGGGGTAAAGTGGGTTTTAGGAGTGAGGTTAAGCAGTAGTCTGACCAGTTTGTTTTGTGATGTTTGTAATCTTGTTTTTAGGGCCTTTGAGGTGCTTTGGTACCATGAGGTGCAAGCATAGTCGTGGTACCCTTGAATGAGTGCTCCTGTTAGAGTCTTCAGGGTATTCTTGTTTACCAGAGAGGAGATCCGGCACAAGAATCTTGTTTGTTGGTTGACTTTTTTGATACCCTGGGGAGGGTGGTAATAGTTATGTGTTCTGACAGTGGCTGTTGCACTTGCTGCTTGGCCCCTGGTATATTTTGTATAGCTATATTTGCTATTTATGTTTGGTCACCCCTTTGTTGAAATTCATCCAATCCAGTTACTCCTTTAAGTTCAAGATTTTTAAGTTTCCAAGTTATGTTTTAATAAACATCTTTGGACCAATGTGTACCTAAACTTAAACTAATTGGTGTCGTTGCATGATTTTTGTTATTGTGAAATTGGTATTAAATTTAATTCTGAGTGGCATTAAAAAGTCTTAAAAAGCATTAAATCTGACTGGGCTAAACCTGCAGATACCCTGGTTATAATGGATTGCAGAATGGGTACAATACAGTACAGCTCAATACACACAATTGTCAAGGGGTTGCAGACCAGAGAAAGACTTTCCTCTTTACATCAGGGTCCCCCATTTTCAATTCATCATAACATATATGACATGCATGACATACAGATAGATAATACTGCTACATCTATACATTTATGACGTACCAGATTTACACAGTATTGTTTGTGATACAATAAGAGTCTAAAAAAGAGAGCATATACATTTGACGAAGAAACTGTACATTGGAGGTGGAGGGGGGGTGGACTGTACATTGGAGGTGGTTGGGGAGGGAAGGGTTGGGTAGGCGGGGTGGGGGGGTAACTGTACATTGGATTATCGACGAAACCGAAACAAGTAGGCTCCCTTAAAACGCCAACGCTATTAAAAAGAAATACAGTGGAGGTTAAAATAAGAATATGACTTGGCCTGAAAAAAATGTCAGTCAGGAGATTTTTTTTTTGCTTTAATCCCTGCACAGAAGTAGTCCCCGCAGCAGGTTGTTAGCGTCGCCAGCAGTCAATTAAAAATTGTCTGCGATTGAAGAAGTAGATGCTCCTACCGGCTCCTGCTCAGTCGAGTCGATTGGCTGCTTCGCCTTCTTTGTAAAACCAAAATTGGTTAGAAGGCTTACTTCTTTGATTTTTTTGTTTAACTTTCGACATTATCCTGAATACCTGTATTTTCTTTCTTTTAAAACGGCGGGTGAAGTTTGATTTGTGCCCGCAGGCTGCAGCGCCGCCACGCTCCGAATGGTAATTGCAAGATTATTGTCAGTATTTTAGAGACCCCCCAAAAATTCACAAATCATGTTTTCAAGGGAGCTGATGTCTGAAGCCATGGCTCCCCTAGCTCCCCCATGGTTCGCACCCTGCCTGTACCTCCCCTCCCCATGCTGCTATGATGCCCGAATGGCCCCAAGGGATCAATAAAGGAACATCTTATCTTCAATATAGAACATTTTAAGGGTTTAAATCTGGACCCTTTGTGTTTTTCTTCCTGCATTTGGACTGAAGTTTCTACAGTGTTTGAGCCAGTAGACCTGGGGAGAATTTAAACGTCTCCTCTACCACCTCCTCTTCTATCCTCCTCTCCTCCTCCTCTTCTCCTATCCTCCCTCCTCTTCTACTTCGTCGTCTCTTTTTCTCCTCCGTCCACAGAACGAACCAGCAACCAGCGAGGCGGCTACCCTGGGGGCTGCCATTTGGGAGGCAGTTGTGGAAGCAGGAAATAAAGCCATCATAGCGGCTACCACGGTCGCGGTGGCTTCCATTTGCCAGATGGTTATTCAAACGGGGGCTGAAGCTATCATAGCGGCTACCAGGGACGTGTTGGCTAGCAGTTGCAAGGCGATGGCTGAAGCAGTAGTGGCAGTTATCGTGGCGTGGTGGTGCCAGCTGTGGTGGCGTTTTACCACTTGAATGCCACCATCGGCGCCAATGTTAACGTTAATATCGCCTAATCTATGTTTTAAATTATGGCTATGTGTCTAATCTGCCCATCGCATTATCAAAGACTATGTTCCAGTCAGTGCTGTGAAGACAGATTTTTTTTTTAAGTTTTTTTATTTTTCTCAAACAAGACAATACATACACGACAAAACAAGACAAGAAATGATAATAATAACAATAACAACAAGGGGGGGGGGTTGCAGAGCGTTACAAAGGTTCAGTAGACAAACTTATTCCAGATAGTGATCTAATAAAGTTCAGGGGACCTTGAAGGCCATCGGGCCTTTTTATTATCTTTCTTGTTGCTGGAGCCAGGGCCATGGTATTGTTTAAATGGTTCTTTGCTACGTTCAAGTAAAGCTTGTTATTTACAACGTTGACTCGTGCCTCGTCTCTTTGATTGATTGATTGAAAAGTGTATTAACAGATTGCAGAATGGGTACAATACAGTATGGCTCAATACATACAATTGTTAAGGGGATGCAGACCTGAGAGACTTTCGTCTTGTTTACATCAGGGTCCCCCATTTTCAATTCATCTAACACCCTCCACTGCCTCTCCTCGTGTTTAATTCTGCATTTGGGTTCTACACACCTCCACTACCGTCATGCCATCCAAACGCTCCCATTGTAACAATACATTAAATAGAAGCACAATAGAATATAGTATAGTTATAAGTAAACATTTTTAAATATGCCAGGGCTGGACACATGTGCAAGATATGGTCATGTATTTATTTACACTAATTAGAATAAAAATAACAATACAGTGGGGTGGGATATTTAGCAGGGCTGTGCAATTGAGCAGTTATGTGCAAAAAGTATGAACAGTGAAGTATGATTGTATCGACTCACTTTCTATCTTGAAAATTCATGTTAATGGTTATTCGTGGTTATTAATGGACATTTGTGGTTATTAATGGTTATTCATGGTTATTAATGGTTATTAAACCCTAAAGAAAAACTTGGACACCTTCTTGGAATGACCATGTTTTTTCACACACCCACACAACGAATGCTGTGCCCACCGCGGACATAACAAACTAAATAAACCCAGGCTACATCTTCAGCCCGTCTTCCCTGGATGAATCAAGGTCAAGAACAAGAAAAGGTAAAGTCATAAAACACAGAAGATCTAAAATAATATACTGTAGTTTCCTCACATAATACTGCATTTGAACATGAGACTGTGAAAACACCATCCTTGGATCTTCCTACTCTGATGATCCTCGGACCAGGAGCGTTACCTGCTTCACCCTCTGGGAGAAGGACATTGTGTCTCTATGGTATATCATTGCTGTTAACATCTGCATAAATCTAAATAAAACACTAATTCAACCTCTCCCAAACAACAAGGGATCTGATCCCATCCCCCCAGGAGCCAATCGCACGCCAAGTGATGACAAGAGGAACCATATTGATCTATCAAAACGCAGCCCTCTTTACTCCATCCTCCAATCACAACTGTTGTTTCCCTCTAGCAAAGTTTGTCCACGGGGGAAACAACAGGTGTGATTGGAGGATCAAGAAAAGAGGGTGGGGTTTTTGAGATGGGTCAATTGGCACACCTGGCATTCCCTACCATCAAGCCGAGTTGCACAGAGCTTGGAAAATGCAACTTGCCAATCCTTGTCTACAAAATACCAAGTGGCAAGAACCAAGGGGGGTAAAATCGAGGAGATGTCACCAGTCAGCCATCCAATGGGGTGATGGGGGGTGTGGTGCATGCTCAGATTGCACCGGTGGAGTGTTTTCGGGGACCAAATTGAATGGAAATGTGGCCAAATTGTAACTGCACATGTGCAATACTCCAATGATATGACACAATATGTCGCCGTGCCTTCTCCTCGATTTTTCCCCTCGACAAGAACCAGGCACAGTTCTTCAAACTGACTTGTAATGATGTGCTATCAGGGAACATTAGACAGCTAGCTTCTGAAGAGAGCTGTTATTGGAAAAAAATACAATTAAAAAGATTATAATAATAATCAACTGAAAACCGGATAACGATTTGTGTGGAAAGAAATAGGAAGTGAAATGCCCCAGAAAAGAAAAAAAAGAAATTCAAAGTCACTCAGTTTTTCCAAGATTGTAAAGTTCTAAGAGGGCCGAAAGAGTGAATGTAAATGTTTAACCGCAAGACTGCAAATATGTATACCTCAAAACTTTGTACTGATCGTTTTGTACTTTTCTACACCATTGCAATAAAAACAATGCTAAGACCAAAAACTTGTCGCCCCAATTGATTTTGAATAAAACTACCCCATTTAAATCCTTTGAATTATGTTGCTGGTAATATGGCGTCTGGATGAATGAATGATGATACAGTGCTTTTCTAGACACTCTTTTATGTCTGTCACTGTTTTATGTGCTTTACAATGTAGGGTGGAAATAGCCTCCTTCACCACCACTGTGTAGCACCCAAGCTTGGCTGCCATACACTGGCACCAGGCACACATCGCACTACACAACTGTACAGTCTGCCCCTCCCCTCAGGTTAAGAGTTTGGGTGTCATCCTCGATAGCACACTGTCATTCAAATCCCACATAAATAACATCCCACGGTCCGCTTACTTCCACCTACGCAACATTAATCGTCTCCGTCCCTCACTTACACCCACCAGCACCGCTACTCTTGTTCACGCCCTGGTCACATCCCGCCTGGATTACTGTAACTCCCTCCTCATTGGTCTCCCACACAAGTACCTCTATAAACTCCAACTGGTCAAAAACTCAGCCGCCCGCATCATCACTAGAACTCCCTCCACCAACCACATCACTCCTGTTCTCCACCACCAACTTCACTCGCTGCCTGTAAAGTTCTGTTCTCTCTCCTCTGAGGTTGCTTTAAAGCTAATGTCCCTCTTTTTTTTTTTTTTTTTTACAATATATTTATTGGGTTTTAGTTTGCAAATTACAACATGTATATCAGCAGAGCAGTATTCAGCAAACATTTTCACCCCGTTCTCCCTCCCCTAACCCCACCCCACACAAAATAATAATTAACTTCAAAAACAGGTTCACATAGGAAGGATACAGATTTAAATAAAAAATAAACATAAATAAATAATAATACAACCAAAATGTTTTACACATTAACACTTTGGTTGCCTAAGGTTAAATTAATGATATACCATAGATTGCCAGCGCTATTTGTCTATGGAGAAAGTCCCCTTCTTTGCAGGGCTATAACTTTTTAAATTCTATTGCTACATTGCCATTATTAGGGCCCATTCAAAGTCCTATATGTATTGTTCATTGAAAAAATCACAAATTCCATAGATCAAAAAAAACATGTAGCTGGAGTATTCATTGACCTAAAAAAGCATTTGATACTATTAATCATGATATATTAATCAGGAAATTGGAGAGATATGGGATCAGGGGGGTAGTATTGGACTGGGTAAGAAGCTATCTAAATAAAAGACAACAATTTGTGACAATGAGAGATTATAAATCTGAATGTTTGGACATTGCTTGTGGTGTCCCCCAGGGGTCAGTGTTGGGTCCAAAACTGTTCATCTTGTACATTAACGAGATATGTAAAGTATCCAATATATTTAAATGTATTTTATTTGCGGATGACACTAATCTTTTTTTTTCTGGTGAGAATGTCCAGCAGCTTTTAGAGGTCATCACATCTGAAATGAAGAAATTGAAGGAATGGTTTGATAGAAACAAATTATCATTGAACTTGAGCAAAACTAAAATTATGTTGTTTGGAAACTGTAGATTGGATACTCAGGTACAAGTTAAAATAAATGATGTGATTATTGAAAGAGTTTATGAAAATAAATTCCTAGGTGTAATAATAGACCATAAAATCTGTTGGAAACCTCACATAAAACATGTCCAATCTAAACTCTCACGAAGCATTTCAGTCATGAGTAAAGTAAAGCACATCCTGGATAGAAAATCACTCTACATTCTCTACTGTTCACTAGTTTTACCATATTTAAATTACTGTGCTGAAGTCTGGGGAAACAATTATAAGTCTACACTACAACCACTTTTTATACTCCAAAAAAGGGCCATAAGGATAGTTCACATTGCAGGTTATCGTGATCACACTAACATATTGTTTCTGGAGTCAAAGACATTGAAGTTAAATGATCTTGTGGAATTTAAAACGGCACAATTAATGTATAAAGCAAAAAGTCATGCACTTCCAAGAAACATTCAAGAATTGTTCTTTGATAGGGAGGGGGTTTATAATCTGAGGGGAGAACACAATTTAAAGGTGCTAAACGTACGCACTACCATGAGAAAACACTGCATCTCAATATGTGGAGTGAAACTGTGGAACAGTCTTAATGTGGTGCTAAAGCAATGTCCAAACATGAGACAATTCAAACTGATGTATAAGGAAATTATGTTCACAAGGTACAGGGATGAAGAAGGGACTTGATATTCACGGGTGTTTACATTTTATTTTGTTTTCTATTTTATTTTATACATATATTGTTTTTGTTTTGCATATATATATATATATTTTTTTTTTCTTTTCTTTTCTTTTTTATGTTTAAAATAGTACACTCATTTGAGTAGTGGAAAAGGGGTAGGATTAAATAAGTGTATACTTCTTCCTACTCCTTTTCGAACATGCAGATTGAGTTGTTTTTCTTTTTTGTTATTGTTTGTTGTATTCATTGCATGTTCGAAATAAAGACTTCAAATCAAATAAAAAAAAATTCATTGTGTAGCAACGTTAAACTTTTTCATTCACATATTCATAGTAAAGTATGGTCTAATGTATAAGTATGTTTTCATCTCTTTCTGCAGCTTTCTCCAGAACGTGATATATAGCCCCAAATGCATTATATTGATGATGAAATACAGTTTGATGGCAATCAGCGCGATATAAAAAATTCCAACTAGACGTACTTCTAGAAGTTACTACACGTCATCTGATGTTGACCGGATGGGCGAGGGGGCGTTTATAATTCCGTGGGCAGCGTTATACCAATCATCTAATGTGGGTCAAATGTTGATAATATCAGTTATTATCGAAGACGGTAACGTTACACGCTGAAACTCACCCCAGTCTCCGCGCGCCGTTGGGCGATCATCGTCGAGTAGAAATTTTATCATTATGGGATATATTATTACCCGGTCCATCTCCAGCTTGTATAATGGTATATACGTCCAAATCATGTTGTTTATCGAGTTATTGGCAATCGATCGCTATGTAGAGTGACGAGCTAGAGTCACGGGACATGTACCGAGTGGCCGGAAGCAATACGGACGTCTAGCAAAACCTCTAGTGCGCTTCCTGTTAAGCGCTTGCGCCGATCGGCCACCAGATGGCGCTCCTGAACCGCCAGAGAGCTCAGTGGGTCCTGCTGGTGGATCTCAGGCCAGCGGAGGGACATTATGAATCCGATCGCAGATTTTTTAAATATTGATATAAAGACGACGTACAGCGTCCCCCGGCAACTTTAGCATGGCCAGCAAAGACGTCTAAAGACGGCTCCCGGCACCCAAAGTGTTAAGTAAAGGGTGTTTCTTGTCGTTTTTACACAATAATAAGAGTTGTCCCACAGTACTCCCCCTAATCCCGTTCTTGTTGAAGCAAGTTCCCAACATTCGTATTATGCTTTAAGAAGTACACAAATGGTCCCCAGGCATTATCAAAAATGTTTTGTTTACATCTAACAATATACACCATCTTTTCCATTGACATATTTGAAGCCATTTCTTTAATCCACATACCAATTCTTGGTCCATCAACATTTTTCCAATTAAGAGCTATTACACGTTTTGCTTGTAATATGCACATATCTATAAATCTAAACTCTTTGCGTTGTAGATGTGGGGTGGTAGGATATAAACCAAGAATAAAAAGCTTGGGATTCAATGGCAACTTCTTTGATAAGATTTGATCGATCAGATCAATAACATCTTGCCAGAAGGTTTTCACTTTCACACATTCCCATATGCAGTGGAACAGTGTCCCCCTTTCCTCACTACACTTAATACAAGTATCTGGAATATTATCATTAAACTTATGCAATTTAACAGGAGTTATATATGTACGCATCAGCCATTTATATTGTATAAGTTTTAGGTTGCTACTGACTGTCTGACTCTGTGCCTCTTTACATGCCACGCTCCATTCTTCTAAAGATATTTCCTCCTCTATGTCTTCGTTCCATTGATTCAGTTTTGATTCAGATGATTCATCTGAACCAGATACAAATAAGTCGTATAGCATTGAAATTATACCTTTACCATAACAGTGTCTAGTGACTGCTACCTCTAAGATGGAAATGTTCGGTATATCCAATGAATGGTTCTGAGATGATATAAAACTCCTTAGCTGAAGATATTTAAAAAAGTGATGTTTCGGAATATCATATTTTGTAGATATTTCCGCAAAGGACATGAATACTTCATCCTCCTCCCTGTATACGTCTTGCACTTTCCTTAACCCCTTTTCAGCCCATACTTTAAATCCACTATCGTTTTGCCCTGATTTAAAATTGGCATTGCCCCAAATAGGACTGAACCTGGATCGGGACGTATTTATATTCAAATATTTGAGTGTGTCAAACCACACATCTATCATGTTTAAAATAATGGGGTTGTCTGTATTTTTCTGTAGATATTTACGGTCTCCAGAATACAAATACAGGTGCAAGGGTAAGCTCGGTTTAACAGAGCAGGATTCTGAATGGATCCAAGCAGGGGGATTCTCCGATGAGAAGTAAAACATGATCGTCCGCAATTGTGCTGCCCAGTAATACCATTGGATATTTGGGCATTTCAGGCCTCCTCTGTCATATGGTAGGTAAAGTAGTTATGCTGTTCTGATTAAAGGTTATGTTAAAGTGGTATGTGGTCCAGTTATGCTGCTCTGATTAAAGGTTATGTTAAAGTGGTATGTGGTCCAGCTATGCTGCTCTGATTAAAGGTTATGTTAAAGTGGTATGTGGTCCAGCTATGCTGCTCTGATTAAAGATTATGTTAAAGTGGTGTGTGGTCGAGTTATGCTGCTCTGATTAGCCTGTTAAGCCTTAACCTGTTCCACCCCACGGGGACGGTACCGACCCCTTTTTGACATTATTATCATATATTCATATTTTTATGAGTGATGCAATAAATTAACGTTTTTAAAATCAAACGTTTTCAAGTATTATTATCACTACTATGTCACAAATACATGTAGAATGTAAAACGTTAGGTTGGCAATAGTTTAGCAATAGGTTAAAAGTGAGTTTATATCATTTTAAGTTTTTATTTTCAACTCGCGTTTTTGACCCGGAAGCGGAAATGAAAATGTTGAACGATCGGAATTGGAATCTTTTTGCGGCCATTTTCAAGAGGACCTCGCTAGCTATCTGCCAGTGTTGGAATTTCTCCAATCTATGTGGTCCAGTTATGCTGCTCTGATTAAAAATTATGTTAAAGTGGTATGTGGTCCAGCTATGCTGCACTGATTAAAGATTATGTTAAAGTGGTGTGTGGTCGAGTTATGCTGCTCTGATTAGCCTGTTAAGCCTTAAGGTCCCCCTATCAATTGAGACCGTATTAGATCCCCAATTATCATATCATGGGGTATCATTGGAAAGCCACACTCATTGGCTACAACCCTGTGCAAAGATCTTTGAGATCGCCAAATGATTGACTGAGCTAGAGCCCCGGGAGTCGGGGGTGGTAATGTGTACTTTTGCGTACTTTGGGGCACGCCTCACATATCGGCATGTAACTCGAGAACCGCTGAACGGATTTTGTCACCTGAAAGGGCAATCGACTTGCAAATAGGGCTTTAATTCTATCTATATATTGTATTAAAAGAAATGCACACCCGAGCCACTAGAGGTCGGCAAAGAATCGTCCATGTGGGCCCTTGGATGTTAAGAGGTCAATGTTTTTTAATATTTTTTTTTGTAGCCAAGAGTAAAGACCATAACCCTATCAAACAGTAGTCAAAGTGTATATTTTCATTTTTACCGATGTTTTATGTTTTATCTGAAAATGCTAATTATCGGAAAAACCGCAAGAAATGACTAAATCCAGATTCAACCCTGCCATTGGAAAGAGGAGCATTTTCCCTATCCATAGATGTATGATTTGGCCATAATAAGGTCAAGTTCAAGGTCAAAATATGAATTTATAATTAATTACTGTATCTACAAATCCTTCTGTTTAATCATCTTCCCGCGGTTCATTTGCTTAGATGGTGAATGAGCTCGGTGAGCATTTTCTCCTACCCGTATCAATTTTTGATCATAATTAATTTATTCATTACAATTTACTCAGCCTAGTAACGGACACAATATTTCTGACACTGGAAATACATACCCCCAGGTCCCTAGATACCAAGAACATGCAAATTGACCTTGCAGAAGTGGAGCAATCTCCCATTTACTTAGGCATGTACCTTTAGGCGAAAACGGTCTACAGATTAACAGGTTAAAGGTTGTGGTATGTGGTCCAGTTATGCTGCTCTGGCTAAAGGTCATGTTAAAGTGGTATGTGGTCCAGTTATGCTGCTCTGATTAAAAGGTCATGTTAAAGTGGTATGTGGTCCAGTTATGCTGCTCTGGCTAAAGGTCATGTTAAAGTGGTATGTGGTCCAGTTATGCTGCTGATTAAAAGGTCATGTTAAAGTGGTATGGGGTCCAGTTATGCTGCTCTGATTAAAAGGTCATGTTAAAGTGGTATGGGGTCCAGTTGGGCACTGTTAGGGCATGCGTCCACCTAGCTCACATTTCCAGCTGAAAAACGCTGGCAGTGCGCCGCTAGTTTTGGGATGAAGCGCATCTTGTAGCAAGATGACAGAGAGAAAGAAATCTAGCGACAGCCATCTTTTTATCTTATTTTACTGCCGCGGTTTTGCACATATAGCATATTTTAATACACTTTATTGTATATTAATTATATATATAGTTATTGCCTGACACCACAGTTCGCCCTTTGCTTTTTATTAGTGTATTCGTGTAGTTATTAGTGAATTTGTGTCGTCTCTTGTGGGTAGACAGGCAGGCAACTCCGGTGTCAGGTTACAAACAGAGTGGTAGATATGATAGGCTGTGATTGGTTGTCTGAAATGCGCTCAGCGCATCACTCTGAAAAGTTCAGAAAGTTTCAACTTTAAAAATTAAATGCTCAAAGCACTGGTAGAACTGATACTGGGTCAGCTGAGCTCCCAGATGTGAAATGTACATTTGACTGTGCATGTGAAGCAGGGCATTGCTGAAAAGGGGTATCCGTGCTCAGCGCACCTACCCTGGGCCAATAAAGGTGAAAAAATTACAAAGTTTGTGGGTGTGGTGGACTGAGAAACTCGTCTTTCAGTTCTGCTACTAAAAGCATGTCTGCTTGTTTGTCTTTCCTCCTCACCTTCCATCTGTTAGTACTTCAGACAATGCATGTGTTGCACATTAAAAGGCGCTGTAAGTGGTATTTTCTGATAAGATAGTGTTAAGTAGCTCTACATTCCGACAGACATCACTGATATAGTGTCTGGTCAGTAACATGGGTCTCTCAGTCCCTCCACTCTGCAGTAAACCGGAAAAGAAATATGGTCTAGTATCCTATTTGCACTGTATCCAATCAAGAGAGATATATTTTTATTTAGTTCAAGAAATCTTTCCAAGACAAATTTGCTTATTGCACTGGCACATTATTTTACTTGTTTCAAGCACATAGTCTAACCCGTCTTGTTACGTACCTGTATTATATCAGTACATTAAAATTAAACTTCTTCAACCTGAACCTGTGTGGAATTTGTGGTGGAATGTGTATTTGGTCATCTGTGTGTGATGGAGATGTGGTCAGCTGCCCGACAGAGCCTTTATCCTCTCCTCTGACGGAGGCTGTGTATGTTTGAACTGTAAAACCCCACAGTCAGAGCTACTGTACCAGATCTGTCTGAACTGTAAAACCCCACAGTCAGAGCTACTGTACCAGATCTGTCTGAACTGTAAAACCCCACAGTCAGAGCTACTGTACCAGATCTGTCTGAACTGTAAAACCCCACAGTCAGAGCTACTGTACCAGATCTGTCTGAACTGTAAAACCCCACAGTCAGAGCTACTGTACCAGATCTGTCTGAACTGTAAAACACCACAGTCAGAGCTACTGTACCAGATCTGTCTGAACTGTAAAACCCCACAGTCAGAGCTACTGTACCAGATCTGTCTGAACTGTAAAACACCACAGTCAGAGCTACTGTACCAGATCTGTCTGAACTGTAAAACACCACAGTCGGAGCTACTGTACCAGATCTGTCTGAACTGTAAAACACCACAGTCAGTTGCGGGGAGAAAACTGGAGGAAACCCCCAAGATACAGGGAGAACATGCCAACTCCACACAGAAAGTACCTGGATTCTAATTGAATATTTGCATCTCTGTGGGGTCCTTATCAAAACAATCGCTTATCAAACCCATTGTGTTTACTGTTATATACCATATAAACTAGGGATGTCCGATATTGGCATTAAAATGTGATATCGGAAATTATCAGTATCGGTTTTCAAATGTCTTTTTACATTTATCTAACCTTTATTTACCCAGGCAAGCAAGTAAGAACTAATTCTGATTTTATTTATTGTCAAAAGTATGCATAATGTTGTGTTAATTCCACGACAAGAGATATGTAATGTTAATTACCTGAAATTATTCCGTTTTTTGGGGGGGAAACCCTGCATATATCGGTATCGGAAATTAAGAATTGGACAATATCGGTATCTGTAAAAAAGCCAATATCGACCATCCCTAATATAAACCATTAAGAGTGGGTGTCAGACAAGAGGGAAGACTGTCAGGTTTTAAACTGTGGATATACCAAACAGAAGGTAAAGATGACTTTGAACTGTACAGTAATAGTAATCCAGAACTAATTCATTGCACTGTAAAAGAAACTGATTTTATAGTATGTCACATCATTCATGTCTTTCACATTCTACTAAAACTGAATCAAAACATAAACAAGGTGGCCTGTTGAGATGTTAGATCCTAATGTGAAAAACTGATTTTATGTCTGAGGAGAAGACTGGTACTCATCATCAGGTCCACAGACGGGCCTCCCATCTTCGATTTTAGAATATTTCAGATAATGAAATTAAATGTTTATCATCAACTATCTAGTTAGTATTTATAGGTACATTGAGTCCATCCTCACCTCCTCCATCACACTGGTACGCTGCAGCCACGGACCAAGGCAGGCTGCAGCGTGTCATCCACTCTGCTGAGAAGGTGATCGGCTGCAATCTGCCACCTCTCCAGGACCTGTACGCCTCTCCAGAACTCTGAAGCGTGCAGGTAAGATTGTGGCCGACCCCCTACCACCCCCCGGTCACAACCTGTTTGAGTCACTCCCCTCTGGCAGGAGGCTGTGGTCCATCAGGGCCAAAACCTCACGCCACAAGAACAGTTTCTTCCCCTCTGCAGTGAGCGTCATCAACAAGAACAGTTTGTTCCCCTCTGCAGTGAGCCTCATCAACACGGCTCGGGACCCTCACTGACACCCCCCCCCCCCCCACACTGTGTTACATTAACACTCCCTACTGGACTTGCCCACCGCATTGTTACTCATTCTAATTAGGGGTCGGTCGGGGCTTGTACTCGGTGTTGTTTCCTGTAAAACCCGGAAGTAGTCAGTTTGTGCTGTTTATTTTTAACCCTAACCATAACCCTAACCTTAACCCTAACCCGCAACACGGAACACAGAAATGTAAATGCTGTCGAGTCCTCACTGCTTGAAAAAATAAACAGCACAAACTGACTACGTCCGGGTTTTACAGGAAACAACACAGAGTACAAGCCCCGCCTCACACAGAGTACAAGCCCCGAAGCCCCGCCCAGACGTATGGGGTTGCGGCACTGCAGATATACCCTACTCCAGTGCGGCTCTGCAGATATGCCCTATTGGAGCGGCTGGGGCTGAGAGGGTACTCGTCTCGACTACACTTCTATGGCTGGTCGTCCAGCCAGCCCTATGAATTTCTTTTCTTTTCTTGTGATCGCCTTAGCCTTCTGACTATCACGGTTATATAACTTTCCTTTTATGCTCTACAGGATGCCATTTCTAGTCTTAAATGGGTTCTTAATGCTAGTAAGACAAAGTTTATGTTGTTGTTTCCACTGCCAGTGGCTCTTGAGAGTCACGGAGTATAAATATCTTGGCCTGTGGCTTGACGAGAAATTTACATTTAAGTTCCATGTGGACAATCTTGCCTCTAAACTGCGACAGAAAATTGGTTTCCTGTACAGAAACAGATCCAATGTTCCTCTACTTCAGCGTTTTCCAAACTCTGGGTCGCCAATAAATAATAATTAAGAAAAATATATTTTTTTTTAATAAAAAAAGCTGTAGATGTGTTGATTCAGTTTGGCACCACATACTTATGTGAATCTGGGTTTTCTACTCTAGCATACCTGAAAAACAAATACAGAAACAGACTAAATGCTCAGCATGACCTCAGAATAGCACTTTCAAAAACCAAGCCCAGAATAGATCTGCTGGTTGAAAACTTCAACAAGCCACATACCTCTCATTAGATTTCATTGTGCCATAGATTAAATATTATACCACTTCTTGCATGATGTCAGGTCAGTAGAATTTGTAAATAAGTCAGTACAAATTAATCAGAATGTTGCTCAATGTTGGGTTTTAAGGTTGAGGGACTGAGGGAGGGGGTAAGAAATGGAGTTGAAAAAGGGGTGAGAAATAGAAAGGAGTAGAACATGTTTGTTCATTTAAAGGTGTTACAAAATTGTATGTACATATGTTATGAGGTGGTGAGCAACTTAACATTACACTCCGATTATTGCTGTGATGTACTTTTATAATTAAATAAATACATTTCATATACATTTGAAATTCATGGTTTGTTGTGTTCTTTATCAGTAGTTTATAAATGTATGTTATGGCAATTCATGATGTATTTTTGTAAGTTTGGGTCCCGGGGAAACACCAAATTTCTCTTTTGGGTCTCGAGCTGAAAAAGTTTGGGAACCCCTGACCTAGACCAATGAAAGTGGTAGTCTGTACGGAGTTAAAAAGGTACTTAGTAGGGGAGCTCCAGTAGCTCACCACGTACCGCGAGCGCTATTTCGGCGCCGTGGACAACCGTGCTCGTCACGGATCTGGGGTTTTTAGCGAGTTCGAATCCCGGACTGCAGCCGTGCCTTTCCCAGAGTGTCTTCCCCCCCATCTGAACCCCTTCAGCCTGTTTCTGTCGGTCATCCTTGACCAGAATAAATGTGATAAACACATAAAAGAGCCAGGGGAATGGCCAAAGTAAAAAAAAAAAAAAAAAAAAAGGTACTTAGTAGAAAAAGAATGGTTGAATCAGTCTTATCAGTTTTGGACTATGGTGATGTAATTTATAGGCATGCTGCGGCATCAACTCTTAAACCTCTGGATTCTGCATATCACTCAGCTCTCAGGTTTATAACTGGTGACAGATATGATACTCACCATTGTGTCCTGTATGACAGGGTGGGTTGGCCTTCTCTTGCAGAAAGGCGCAACAAACACTGGTATTTATTTATTTTTAAAGCCCTTATTGGTAAACAACCTGTTTATATCTCTTCACTGTTAGATTGGAATATTGTAACCTATTCAACTCGATCGAAAACTGGATGGTTCTTAGGGTCCCTCAAGTTGGTTCTGATCGAGGGAAGTCAGCCTTTTCCTTGGAAAAAAAAACTCATGGAATGTCCTTCAACTCTCTCTGAAATTGGAGGTTCTCCCTTCTCTTGGAATGTTTAAACGTATGATCTCATACTATTGTGTGACTACCTGTAACTGTTTTAGTTGATCTTTGAAATGTCTGTGAATATTGTTTTTATTATCTTTGATCTTTTACATTTCTGTGAATATTGTTTCTATTATGTACCGTTCACATTTTGTACAATCGTAGTTTCTGTAAATGAGGGAAACCTCACATGCTTACGATTTTAAATAAAGGTTGAAATGAAATGAAAAAATACGCACGGGTGCTCTCTAAAGTGGTTTGCGTCAGCAGACATTTAGGTTCTTTCTCTTTGTACTCTGCGCGGTAAGCTTAACGAACTCTCCATGCTCCTCTGGGTGATGGGACTTCAAGTGTCTTATTACATTTGGTGTGTTGAAACTTTTTACATTGCTTCCCCCACAACCAGGTATTTTATCCTGGCATACATTGCAGATGGCATTTGTTGCATCCGTCTCAGACACCTTGTAATAGTTCCACACCGCCGACATGTTATGAGTTATGACACCAACTCCGCTGAGAATTGGCTCATGTTTTTGCGAGTCATTGATCGGTTTTCGCAATCGGCGACTAGAAAGCGGAATTATCGGAATTCCCCAATCTCATATATTTATACTGAATATCGGCTGATACCGTTCGTGGCATCCCTACTGTATATGGTTCAGTTTCACATCCCTACTGTATATGTTTCAGTTTCACATATCTACTGTTTGTGGTTCAGTTTCACATATCTATTGTATGTGGTTCAGTTTCACATATCTACTGTATGTGGTTCAGTTTCACATATCTACTGTATGTGCTTCAGTTTCACATATCTATTGTATGTGGTTCAGTTTCACATATCCGTTTGTTTCAGTTTCACATCCCTACTGTATGTTTCAGTTTCACATATCTACTGTATGTGTTTCAGTTTCACATCCCTACTGTATATGTTTCAGTTTCACATCCCTACTGTATATGGTTCAGTTTCACATATCTACTGTATGTGCTTCAGTTTCACATATCTACTGTATGTGGTTCAGTTTCACATATCTACTGTTTGTGGTTCAGTTTCACATATCTACTGTTTGTGGTTCAGTTTCACATATCTACTGTATGTGCTTCAGTTTCACATATCTACTGTATGTGCTTCAGTTTCACATATCTACTGTATGTTTCAGTTTCACATATCTACTGTGTTTCAGTTTCACATATCTACTGTATATGTTTCAGTTTCACATATCTACTGTATGTGGTTTATGAGATACAGCCGATTATTGTATAAAACCATGGAAATGGAATTCACAAAGACCACAGAACCCAACATAAAACAGGATTAAATGTGTTGACATGCCTCATCATCGCTGGTAATATCAGCATTATCCTAATGATCACATTTGGATTCCTCAGCTGGGATACCCTAGCTCTTATAAATGGGATATGCGGTTTATAAGCCCCAAATGAACAGATGGAATACAATTTGAATATGAATGTGCACACAAAACACACATGTCCATACTCCCTGAATGCATTGTGCACATGAACTTAACACAAAGACAACATTTAAAATGCATTCCCTGCACTTCAATGGCGGTATTGGATAAACTAGTAGGTACAGGTACGTGGCATTGTATAAGCCTTGTTGGCCAAATAGGGTTGGAATAATTTTAGTTATTGAACATTTCATACTACTGGACCATATGCTTTGCATGAAAAGGAAATAGGGGGGGCTAACAATCATTTCTAACCCAGCTCTCACCTTAGAGCGAAGGCCATTATTGACAACATATTGTTTACTTAACCGAGAGAGGAAGTGCTCAAGACAAACTTTAAATTATTCACGGCAGTGATGTCTTGTGGTTTTCACTGGTCCTCGTTTGCAGCAATAACGTAATAACGTAACCCCTACACCTCCCTTGTACGGGTGCATCTCAATACATTTGAATATTGAGGAAATATATTGATCGCCTCCACGCCACGCCACATTGATTCCTGCAAAAGGAGCCCTGACCAAGTATTGTGTGCATATACCTTTCAGTATAGGCCGACATTTCTGTAATATAATTTTTTTTTATTAGTCCAATTTTCTCAGATACAGAATTTTTTATTTACATTAGCTTATAAGCCATAATCATCAAAATTCTAAGAAATAAAGGCTTGGAAATATTTCACTGTGTGTGTAATGAATCTATATAATATACGATTTTCACTTTTTGAATTGAATAACCGAAATGGATAAACGTCCTCGATATTCGAATCTATTGAGATGCACCTGTATTTGTCCTGTATAAAAACGCCAGAACGTTTGTTTTTGTTAGTGCATCCTGTCAACCCTTTCACCGCCGCACTACCAAACGGTTAACCCTTTCACTGCGACAATACACAGAAGGTTAACGACCGTCGGTTGTGTGATAGTAAAGGGTTAACCTTCTGTCGTGTGGCAGTGACAGGGTTAAGTCAAGCAATTGCTTTCCAACACCGCCCACCGTTGAGCGTCCGTGCCGTTTGCGAAAGGTTTGATCCGTTTTCAGGCCAATTTAATTAATTTATTTATTAATATGTTGTAGTTTTTTCCGCAGACTGCGGGATCGAATCCAGCTGTCAGCAGTACCTCCGGCTCGGTCAGTCGTCCCTACTAACACAGTTGGCAGTGTGTTATCGGGTGGGAAGCCGGTGGGGTATGTGTGTCCTGGTCGTTGTAAACTGCGACTCCTACTGGCCGGTCTGGAGCGCCTGTTCAGCAGGGAGGGGGATCTGGGGGGGAAATAGCGTGAACCTCCGCACGCGTTACGTTCCCCCAGTGAAACTCCTCACTGTCAGGTCGCTGGCGCACATGTAACGGAGGAGGCACGTGGTAGTTCTACAATCTACACCCTCCCCAGGCCGACAGTGGGACAATGGACCAGGAAGGGAATTAGCATAACGACAAAATTGGGATGGGTGAAAAATACAAAAAATACAAAATAAATGCCCAAAAATAAATAGAACAACAATACAAAACAGTTTTAGTTTATGAACAAACACAATTGAATCCCCCCCCCCCCCCCCCCAAAAGGACACAGTGCGACCAAAATAGAGGCGTGGCAATCAAAATCCAGTGCGATAGACATAGGCCATGTTTAGACGGAAACGCTCGCGGGTGAATCCGGCAAAATATTTTTTCGGATGTGCCTTTTGTTCATACGGCAACAGCGTTTTTGCGGGGCGAATCTGCAAAAAAGTTAAACCACCTTCCTGGGTGGAAATCCTAGAAACGATAAACCTTCGCGCTATCATCTGAACAGTCAAACCGCATAAAACTATGACGAAAGGGTTCTCGAGGCTCTCGTCGCGTACTGCTTACGTCACAGGCATGCGCCAGTAGCCTAGAAGCGTAAACAAAGCGAACAAGCATGTCTGATTCTATCCACGGAGATCACCACATTGGCAGTACTTTTAAATACACAAGAATCAGTCCTGCGGCTATCACATCTAGTGACTGGAGCCAGTGTCTGTGTGTGACTCTGCTTTGGTCCAATCACATTCCCCCACCCACAGTCTGCGAATCAGAGACAGAGTAGGGCGGGTCTTCACAGCATGCTTGGTTGTCTCAACGACCTGAGGCAGGCAGTGTAGCAGGGCTCCGTCGTCTCGAGTAGACTACACTTTTACAGCCTCGTCTGCACGAAGAATTCCCTGCCAAAACACTAGTCTAAACGCAAAATTAAAAGTGAGAATCGCAAGACGACTTCTGCGGTTTCTGTCGAGACTCTCTCCGTCTAAACATGGCCATAATAGTGCCGATTTGATTTATGGTGGGAATTCTGCATTTCTCAGAGGTCTAGAAACAACGGTACATGGTTTGAGAATAGTGGGCCTATTTTCCATTTCACAATCCAGAGGTATACTCTACTGTGTGCTGGATCAAATCATTCCCTTCACATCGCCGCGTGTGAATAAAAAACACTCCCGACATCCACTGTGGTCACGCCCCGCAATCATCCGGCCAACACACAACACAGTTCATCTCAGCGGTACCACAAGGTCATGTGCAGAGTTATTTAATGTTATGCCAAACCATTAAACATACAGACATCTTAAAGAGGCATTTCAACATAACAAAAAGTAAATCTAAACCTAATAATCTTTAGAACCCAGAACCATTCATTTCCACCATTTCCACTAGGCATCTAAACTGGAAGGACATAATGTGATGATATATCAAATCTGTATTATTTACAAACAAATCTAAAATTATTTTTTTTCTTCTTCAATTCTGTCATTTTTTCTACAAAAAAAAAAAGAAAAGCATAACCTCTTTCCTCGACACGACGATCTCTCGTTCAATATGCAAATCTCCTGCGAGAGGCCTTTGCGTTTTACTTTAACACAACGAGGCTCGTCGCCACTGATAAATACCCTTCCCCTCCCACAAAACAAAAGAAGCCATACAAAACTAAAAACCCACACGCTGCGTGCGTGCGGCCCAGACTGTGACGCCTGTGGAGACCGGCCGCCTTGCACGTGACGCCACCCCACCAGAGAGAGAGAGGGGGTCCGAGGAGGAGGAGACAGGCCGCCTTGCACGTGACGCCACCCCACCAGAGAGAGAGAGGGGGTCCGAGGAGGAGGAGACAGGCCGCCTTGCACGTGACGCCACCCCGCCAGAGAGAGAGGGAGAGGGTCCGAGGAGGAGGAGACAGGCCGCCTTGCACGTGACGCCACCCCGCCAGAGAGAGAGGGAGGGTCCGAGGAGGAGACCGGCTGGCTGCCGCCTGTGGAACCCTCCCGGGCTACAGGCACAGACTCCACACCGGGGCTTCACATGACCTCAACAGAAAGGTATCCTCTTAAATGTTTTCATGACAACAAGTTAACGTTTCTTTATTTTTATATTTTTTACAAAGCCTGGAGGCCGTGAAGGATAGCCGCGCGCCGCGCTGGGGGGGGGGGTTTCTCTCTCGGAGAGCTCCGAGTCCAACCCGCGCGCGGCGGCGTGATCCGGTGAAAGCTAAAAAAGAGAACGGACGAGTGTTTGGGACGGGGGGGGGCGGGGCGGGGCCGTCCTTTTGTCTTCGCCCTCCTCCTCCTCCTCCTCACGGGCTGTCGGAGATGACCATGTCCTCCTGCGTTGGGTCGCCCTCCTCCTCCTCCTCATCCTCGTCGTCGTCTCCTATCCTGTATTTCCTGGCGTGTTTGTATTTGTCCACATAGGCTTTGACCAGGTTGGCGACCTTCACCGGGTTGATGTCGCCGCTCTTGCTGTGGCAAACCTGAAACGAGTGGTGAACACATTTGTTTATTATTATATATACGGATCCCCGTTAGTCCACAACCCTGTTGGGTGAAAAGACTACTCTTCCTGGGGTCCGAATGCATAACTTAAAACATTGGGAGTAAAAGAAAAAAAGAAAAGATTAAGAGGAAAGGAAGAGGAAAAGTAAGAAAAAAAAGAAAAAAAGAAAGGGAAATTGTATTCTATACATATACCGTAATTTTCGGACTATAAGCAGCGCCTTTCCCCCCCATTTTTCGACCCTGCGGCTTATATAACCATAGATATCTATAGAACACTAGATAGCTTAAGGCGGAGTCACCAGCGTCACTGAACCGCCGCCATCTTGGGAGGGTCAGCCTTGAGTGAGAGTGAGTGAGCTGCACAGACAAAAATACTCATAACTCGCTGAAATATTGACGGATTTACAAACGGGTTGGTTTGCTATAAACATCAAAGATGTAGTTATGATACTGCATACTTATAAAAAAAATTAAAGATGTTTTTTTTTACAAACCGCTTGAATCATAGCCACGTTAATAATGCTTGTAATAAACCAAACCGTTTGTAAATCCGTCAATATTTCAGCGAGTTATGAGTATTTTTGTCTGTGCAGCTCACTCACTCTCACTCAAGGCTGACCCTCCCAAGATGGCGGCGGTTCAGTGATGTCGCTCTCCATTGGCCGGCAGCGCGGGCAAGCTATCTAGTGTTCTATATATATCTATGTATATAACAGTGTGGCTAATCTATGGATTTGTACAGCTAACGGCCACTAGGGGACCTCCTAAATCTATGGATTTTACAGGTTACAGTCCACCACCTTTAACTCTCACAGGCACACAGCTGCTGCAAGTTAATAAATGGGAGCTTCCTCATACAGCCATCTCTTTCCCGACAATCCCCTCTGTGCACGAACCCTTACATATGGTAATTAAACATTAAAACACCTGCGGCTTATAGTCCAGTGTGCGGCTTATATATGTACACATCATTCAATTTAGCTGCTGCGGCTTATATTCAGGTGCGGCTTATAGTGCGAAAATTACGGTATACATCATGGTTTCCTCCTTCCCCTAAAATGTCTATGCGAACCCGGGGGGCTGGGAGGGGGGTTAAGAAGCGACCTGGACAGTCTCTCGCAGCCACAGGAGCGCCAGATCAGAGGAAGAGACTGTCACAACTGTAAGCAGACAGGCTACACAGTAGTATAATGACTATACTAACAATCTATATACTGAAAAGACACTTTTTTATGCCACTGAGGGAATTCGTATGAACTGCTGATGTGAATGTCTCTTTCCTCTGAACTTAAAAGTTGTTTGTTGTTGATAATAGTTATATTCACAGGTATACAATTCCAGTATGCAGCAGCGACACATGCGAGTCGAGTGAAAAAGACAGAAAAATGTATGGAAGGAGACAGAACATTTTTAAAAGAAATGAAATAAAAATATTATTTATCCATGCGTTTATCCCATTTAAAAACAACAGGCTCACCTTCTGTACGGCCTTGCGCAGGATGTCTTTGTACTCGTCCTTGGTGATGTCTCTCTTCTGGTAGAAAGGTTTGATAGCCAGCTTCACCTCTTCCACCGCCCTCTCCTGCATGTGCAGCTTCTTGATGTACTGTGGACAAAACAACGACAAAACAACCACCGTTACACACATCGTCTCCACCGGCAATGGAGCAGCACAGACTTACAACTAGGGCTGTACCGAACGCTTCGAAGCTTCGATCATAATGTTGACATTCGAATTATAAATCAACATTCGAATTTAAATTTTTTTATAACATTTTATTTATTTATTTATTTTTAAATATTATGTGTCTATTCAATCTGTTTAAACCAATGGGGGTTTTCTTCACAGTTGCAGATAAAGATTAGGCTACACTAATATTATAGTATTATACTATAAGACGTCACCATCACTTTCATAACCAACCGTGCCCTTATTGGATTATTTATGTTGACGAAACTGAGTTATATTCATTAAAGAAAGTTGATTTAATAAAAGAAAAAGACTCATTTAATCACTTCATTGAAATTGAGGATTTAGTTTAAAAAATAATAATACATTTTTTTATTTTAATTTTTTGTAATTTTATTTTATATAGACATTCGAAGCTTCGTTCGAATACTTCAATAGAAGCTTCGAATGTTAAAAAATGACATTCGGTACAGCCCCTACTTACAACAACAGCATTTTATTGTGCTGTAGTTGCTCACATGTCAACTTATTCACATTTACATTTAGTCATTTAGCTGAGGCTTTTATCCAAAGCGACTTACAAGTTTACAACAAGTCAGCGGAAGGGTACAACTCTGGCAGCTAAGGGTCGGTGTTATTGTTCATCTAGCAGTGTTGAACTTGAGTGCTCCAGTCTTGAGTGCATAGTAGTATAGACATATTAGCATAGTAGGTTAGTAGTATAGACATATTAGCATAGTGGGTAGTAGTATAGACATATTAGCATAGTGGGTAGTAGTATAGACATATTAGCATAGTAGGTAGTAGTATAGACATATTAGCATAGTAGGTAGTAGTATATATTGTAGTTGAGTCACTAAATCTCTCGAGTCGAGTCTTGAGTCCCCAGTGTTCGAGTCCAAGTCCGAGTCACCAAAGAAGAGCCAGAGTCGAGTCCCCATTACCCTAGTCCGAGTCCGAGTCCGAATCTGAGTCATCAAGGTTGAGTCCACTTCACTCTGGCAGTCAAAGAGCTGACATACAAATAAAAAGAGGTCTACATTAAACATAAATACACAGTGGTCACCATTTCAAAAGGGAGTTTATTTACTTTGTGACTTTAAAACACACCTGTCAACACGCTTTAAAACACACCTGCCAACACCCTACTGTGCTTTAAAACACACCTGCCAACACCCTACTGTGCTTTAAAACACACCTGCCAACACCCTACTGTCCTTTAAAACACACCTGTCAACACCCTACTGTGCTTTAAAACACACCTGCCAACACCCTACTGTGCTTTAAAACACACCTGCCGACACCCTACTGTGCTTTAAAACACACCTGCCAACACCCTACTGTGCTTTAAAACACACCTGCCAACACCCTACTGTGCTTTAAAACACACCTGCCAACACCCTACTGTCGTTTAAAACACACCTGTCAACACCCTACTGTGCTTTAAAACACACCTGCCAACACCCTACTGTGCTTTAAAACACACCTGCCAACACGCTACTGTGCTTTAAAACACACCTGCCAACACCCTACTGTGCTTTAAAACACACCTGCCAACACCCTACTGTCGTTTAAAACACACCTGTCAACATGCTACTGTGCTTTAAAACACACCTGCCAACACGCTACTGTGCTTTAAAACACACCTGCCAACACCCTACTGTGCTTTAAAACACACCTGTCAACACGCTACTGTGCTTTAAAACACACCTGCCAACACCCTACTGTGCTTTAAAACACACCTGCCAACACCCTACTGTGCTTTAAAACAGCCCTCAAAAAACTACTTTTCACTCTCACTTTCGACCATTAACCGTTTTTGTTTTGTTCAGTTTTTTTGGTCGTTTACACTGTAAAGAGCTATATAATTTCAATGTATTATTATTTATTAGTATATATACTATAAGAGATGTAGACATGAGGCTCTGGATGTGAGAAAGCACTGACTTCAGGAGGGAGGCTGCCGGCGCTGGTGGAGGCGCAGAGAGGAGCAGCAGCAGCATCCTTCTTCTCAGGGTCAGCCACCGCTCCTGGGACCTCCTGTGGGAGGAGATCAAACAGGAAGTTACACAACACACCTCCTGTGGGAGATCAAACAGGAAGTTACACAACACACACACACACCTCCTGTGGGAGGAGATCAAACAGGAAGTTACACAACACACACACCTCCTGTGGGAGGAGATCAAACAGGAAGTTACACAACACACACCTCCTGTGGGAGGAGATCAAACAGGAAGTTACACAACACACACACCTCCTGTGGGAGGAGATCAAACAGGAAGTTACACAACACACACCTCCTGTGGGAGGAGATCAAACAGGAAGTTACACAACACACACCTCCTGTGGGAGGAGATCAAACAGGAAGTTACACAACACACACCTCCTGTGGGAGGAGATCAAACAGGAAGTTACACAACACACACCTCCTGTGGGAGGAGATCAAACAGGAAGTTACACAACACACACCTCCTGTGGGAGGAGATCAAACAGGAAGTTACACAACACACACCTCCTGTGGGAGGAGATCAAACAGGAAGTTACACAACACACACCTCCTGTGGGAGGAGATCAAACAGGAAGTTACACAACACACACCTCCTGTGGGAGGAGATCAAACAGGAAGTTACACAACACACACCTCCTGTGGGAGGAGATCAAACAGGAAGTTACACAACACACCTCCTGTGGGAGGAGATCAAACAGGAAGTTACACAACACACACCTCCTGTGGGAGGAGATCAAACAGGAAGTTACACAACACACACCTCCTGTGGGAGGAGATCAAACAGGAAGTTACACAACACACACCTCCTGTGGGAGGAGATCAAACAGGAAGTTACACAACACACCTCCTGTGGGAGGAGATCAAACAGGAAGTTACACAACACACCTCCTGTGGGAGGAGATCAAACAGGAAGTTACACAACACACCTCCTGTGGGAGGAGATCAAACAGGAAGTTACACAACACACACACCTCCTGTGGGAGGAGGAGATCAAACAGGAAGTTACACAACACACACACACACCTCCTGTGGGAGGAGGAGATCAAACAGGAAGTTACACAAAACACACACACACCTCCTGTGGGAGGAGATCAAACAGGAAGTTACACAACACACACACCTCCTGTGGGAGGAGATCAAACAGGAAGTTACACAACACACACACCTCCTGTGGGAGATCAAACAGGAAGTTACACAACACACACACACCTCCTGTGGGAGATCAAACAGGAAGTTACACAACACACACACACCTCCTGTGGGAGATCAAACAGGAAGTTACACAAAACACACACACCTCCGGTGGGAGATCAAACAGGAAGTTACACAAAACACACACACCTCCTGTGGGAGATCAAACAGGAAGTTACACAAAACACACACACCTCCTGTGGGAGGAGGAGATCAAACACACGCATTCAGCTGAAGGACTAAATGTAAAATACCCTGGCAATGCAATCATTGACTCCTGCCAACTGGGAAGTGTAGCTACTTTTTATATACAGTGTTAAAGTAAAGACTTAATAAAGTCTTTGTAAAGATATATATATATATATATGTTTTGATAAACAATTCTGAGAACATAACTCAAATATACACTAAACAAGTCACAACAGCAACTTCAAAATATCCACCATTTAAAATAAATAATACCATACCGGTAATCTTTAAAAAAAATATATATATAATAATAATAATAAATCATAATACAGTATGGATTTGGTTCAGTGATCATATCCGATACCAAGCTGTACATGTTGGAGGACCACACAGTGTGATCACATCCCCTCGGACAACAGTTCTGGTTTCACCAGAAACTTACTTTCACTTTAGTCAGAAAAGGCTCCAGCCGGTTTCAGTTTCCATCACATGACTTTTGAGAGTCGGCTTTTGAATTTGCTCACTCAAGACTAAAGACTGCCACCTTCTGGTCATTTAAGGAAATGTCTTTATTATGCGAGCATGTGTAACGCATGAGCCTGAAGGGTTCCCCAACACATTAGAGTACCACAGACGGATAAACATAGAAGTTCTGTTTGACGTTTTCAAACTCTATTATCTATTATTATTAACTTTATATTCTGCGGCATTGGAGTGGAACAAGCTTCCAGTGGCCCTGAAAAACATTGAAGAGGGGGGAAGCTTTAGACG